>NC_033632.1:8415810-8486787 GCF_001540865.1 Ananas comosus | reverse complement strand
TATATATATATATATATATATATATAGTCCGGCTATTATACTCTTATGAGTACGATCGCCTTCGTACTCATAAGTTGTTTTGGATGATAGAGCTTCCGAATCGACGATCCATACTATTAAATATTTTCTAGAGCATTTAAAACTTCTAGAAATCAAATTTCATAATTTTTTGACATTATTTACCTTACGATCAAAAGCTCACAAAATTGATAATTTTTAACTGCCGGTATGTGATACTTGCTAGTTTAACAGTGAAAAAAAATCGGAACAAGTTTAATTTTTTATAGAAAATTCTATTCACTACCTAGATAAAGACCGATAACTCTGATCTTAAATTGAAGGATCTGATCATCCATTTTTAGGACGTCGTTCGATTTTGACCTTTCATTTTATGCTCGCTTGATGGACTTTATTATGATTTCGAAAAATTACGAAATTTATTCTCTAAAAGTTTCAAATACTCTAGATCATATTTAACAGAGTGGATCGTCGATTCGAAAGCTCCATCATCGAAAACAACTTATAGTACGAAGGGCCCAATACTCATAAGAGTATAGTAGCCCTACTATGCTACTATGCGATTGGAAGCATAGAGCATATAGTGCTTTCGATTTTTGGCCCTTAGATCAACTCTTTTGATCATTTTTAACCTTTGGATTAATACTATTATCCTGTGGGGGCCACTCAACCCTAGGAGTACTACTCAATTTTGGAGGGACCGCAATCATCCCAACCGTATAATTTTTTATCAAATGGTCAAAAAGTTGGAAGCATCGGATCCTCTATACTTCTGATAGTATAGTAGCTCTACAATATATATATATATATATATAGTTGGACTGGACTACTAATAGCAGCAAAATTTCATTGTTGCTACCAGTTTTTTAGCCTTTGAATCAACTCTTTTCATTATTTCTAACCATTGGATTAAATACTATAACCCAGTGGGGACCACTCAACACTAACCGACTAATATCATCCTGACCCTACAAATTTCCATCTAAGGGTTAAAAATTTGATAGCAAAAAGAGCGTTTTACTATTAGTAGTATTCCAGCCTAATTCTATATATATATATATATAAAGAAAGAAAAGAAAAGTCCGGCCCCCCTAGTGTTTATTTTGGCAACTACTTACTTAATTGATAACATATGCCTAGCTAGTCAGTAGATTTCGAAACTGCTCATTTTGTACGCAAGTTAGTTTAGATATTGCATGTGCATCAAACTTAATTGTCGGATTCGACTTTAGTTATTAGATCGATATTAATCATCACATGCAGGAAATATAGGGAAACAACGGGTGCACGCGCGCAATATAATTTGTCCCGTCTCAAGGAAGTGAAGTTAATTAATTAGCTATATAGCCCTTGTGCTAGAAGAAGCGCGCGTGTTTAATTTGGAAACGCATCCCCATAATATAATATAATATATATATATATATATATATATATATATATATATATATATATATATATATATAGATATATTTATATATATATATNCACATAAGCTACGTAGTAACCTGAGACGTACACTGGCGTAATATCTCAAGGTGACTAGCACTAGTTGACCAGTATTAATCATTACGTGTCTTTGTTGGCGTGGTAGTCGTACTGCTTTTGTAACGGGAAGATTTTTTATTATGTTCGCATTTAACTATAAGAATTTTTAATTCAAGTATTATAAGGGTTTAACTATAAGAATTTTTCAAGTATTATAAGGGTACAGGGAATAGGAACGGAACACCAGTACATTACATCCTCGATTATTGACTAGTCATAGTTAATTCGATAGACTGAATTCTCGTAGAAGTAATATATAGAGAGAAGTACATCTTCAACAATATATAAAAGAAAAAAAGATTTTTTTAATTAAAAGAAGGTTTTAAGATTCCATTGCAAACGAAACCCTTGTTTCCCCCCCTATTCAAGAACAAGGGGGAAACAGGGTTTGTTACGCAAACCATGGGCTCTTATCATTAAAAGCTCAAAGACTTTATTCAGCCATATTCCGACCTTGACAACAAGGTAGAAAAAAGGCCTTGTTTGAACAAGGGTCCACTCATATATATATATATATATATATATATATATATATATATATCATCATCCATCGAAACTATTAATTAAATTTAAATAAATCAATGATGCCATTTCCCAGTGTGATCAACCCGGCTAAATACATGATTGTTAAGAATCTCAGGAGATGGAGTCCACATCGATCTTCTTCTGTCGACGTGGTGCACCAACAACATATATATTTCTCCCCACCCAAGGAATGAAAACTCCCCACTAATAAATATAAAAATCTTACTTTATTCGATCCTCCAAGTAGAGCTCCATATATGTACGTACAGGTCCAAATTAACACTAGGTCAGAGGTGCCCCACGTTCTTGTGCAGAATTGGACCACTCAATTGCAGGTCAATGATTCAGATCAATGCCTCGTCCTCCAACTCTAAAAACTTTAGCGGACCAGGATGGATTCCACACGAATTATTTCTTTTTAATTTATTTTTTACTCCTACTTACTGCCCCTATGCAAGGCGGAAACTCCAACCTTGATCCATTTGCACCCCCTAATCCTATCGAAATATTTAAAACCTACGGGTCTCCAAACCAAACCAAACCAAATCAAATTTAGCTTGAATAAAGTCATCTTTGATTTTCAAGAGGTAAAGCAATAGAGCCAGTTGTCAACTAAAATCTAGAATTTACTGTTGCCGGCAAATCCATCTAGCGTCTATTTGGCTACACTCTTCCCCTTTGCTTCTGCATTAGCAGAGCTTTTGGTCATCTAAAAAAGCCCAAACCTTCTGCTCTAGGGTAACCAAAATGTCACTGAGAAACAAAAGCAGAAGCACCAAAAATGTGGTTTTATGGCTACAATAGTGCAAAAATGTGATTTTTAGGGGGAATTTAGGCCTAAAGTTTGACAGTGAACTACTGTCCAACCACATCTATTTCTATCCTTTCAAGGACGCAAAAATTCGGAAGTGCTTTTAGACTTTTCTTCTCCCATGTAATGAAATAATAATAGGAACTACCACGAAAGAGGCATACGCTTCTCAGTAACAATTTCCACCACCATTTCAAAGTATCACATGAGCTAACCTCTAAAAAGAACTTTCAGATTTTTTAAGCTTACTGAACCCTTCAAAGAATCAAAGCAGATACATTTGTATAACTCACTAAATTTTATAAATAAAACCAGCTAGATCTTAAGTGGTACTTTTAAAAGCACTTTCTAGTTAACTTCTTGTCAAAGAACACCTAACCCAGCGGTGAGGCTACATAAACCTATGAATGAAGCAAGAATTCTACAAATTATCATGCCTCAGTACGGAAACGCACTTGCGCCATGCACATCAAAAACAATGGCCAAAAACATAAAAAGTAGGATTATATCCCCAGGAGCTGCTTACACAAATTTGGTCTTGATTCTCTTTACTCTCGAATAAAGAAAAACTCCAGCTAGTGCCACGCCAGTGCCTACACTCCCAAGCAAAATCACATAATCAAAAGTAGGGGAGAAAAGAATGATTAACCAGCTTTGGTACAAATTAATATGATGTATCGAAAAAGGAAACCTCTGTTCATCAAGAAAGAATAAAGGGGACATGAACTTACCGAGAGAATTAAGAGGTGAAACAGGAGTTTTGAAGAAGAGAACTGATGTCACGATAACTACCACCCGCTTCACGCAATTGGCAACAGAGTGCGTGACGGGAGATACTCTTTCCAATATCATGTAGGAAAGCTGTGAATTTTATAACAATGTAATCAGTCCTCCCCAAGGATCATGACATGCCAACATTCTACATTGTCTACTTTAAGCATGGGATTCGTACAAATTAGTGATGCAGGACAAAATTCTAATTAGTATCTAAATATTGCTGTTTCATGCACTGAAAATTCTTAAACTTTGCCGGACAGAACAACCCCCTATGTAAAAGACACAGCATGATGCTTTATGAAGTAAATGAAATTACTTACTATTTTCAGACAAATAAAAACCAAATATTCAACATATCAAATGAATTTATTTCCCAAGCAACTATGCTGAATATAAAATTGTCATAATAATATCATAGAACACGATAGAGCATAACACAATAGAGCAGATTTTTCTGACTAGGCTTACTGGAGGCAAAAAGAAATACAGCCCAAGAAGGCCTTCCAAGCTACCAAGCCAAGTCCCATCCCAGCACAATTACAGATGAAACATACCAAGCGTAAATCTAACCAATGTGTCTATTCTTTTAGTATAAATAAATCCCTTTTATAAAATAATTTGTAAATTGCAAAGTTTAAATAAATATTTTGAAACGCACGCAAGAAATAATAACCAAATATTATAAAGAAGAAAATATTAGATGAGGCCTGTGAGTCGAGACGTGCTATGCACTGTCCTAGAAGCCAGTTTGCCCATCCACGTGCGAGGCTTCGGCAATCACCACTAGCGATACAACGACCACGATCCACCCCGTTGACACGTCTCCAAGGTAGTGCAGTTCGAACCCAATAGACTTTCAAAGATCCAGCAAGTAAGGAAGAAGATAGAAAAAGCTCAGATGTACTAGCAATAAAAGAGCAAGAAGAAGAAAAGGAAGTATATGCAACTAAGTTAACCTTTAACCCCCTTTGCACCCTCTCCTATATACAAATAGGAGCCAGTGAGACTTGCCGCCTCAAGCAGCCAATGGGAGGTAGGGTCCAACGGCTCTTTACTTAGGTTAGTCGTTAGACTTATCGAGTTGCAGCCCTCGGGTAGCCCGTAGGACATTTTCAAGGTAAGGTAATTATGGTTAGATAAATATAAAAACCCCAACAGAAGAATAAAGATAAGGTGAATCAAACTGAGTAGCCAAGACAGCGCGTGCAGCCACCCGCTCGGCTCAACTCGACTCGTGCTCATGCCGTGCGTGCGTGCGTGCGTGTGTTTAGTGGATAGCACCATTCTCATTATCTCCCAAGCAATTAGCTTGAGGTGGAGTACATAAGACCAAGGTTTTAAGTGCCCATCGGCACGGGCCGTATCTACCGTGCCGTACCGTGCCAACAAGATACCGGCACGATACAGACCTCGTGCCGACGGCATAGTTCAAAACCCTCTATTCTTTAAATTAGTAAGTAATTTCCTCAATAAAGTTCAAAAGATATGATAAAAAGACATAATAAATAGTTAGAATATTTTGTTGCTAAAGAAAATAAATATTTCATGTTATTATGTGTCGGCACATAATAATTTTTATGACCGGCACGCATCGACACGGCTCGGCACGCACCGTGCCAGCAAGTTTCCGGCACGACCCCGTGCCACGGCACTTAAATCCTTGCATAAGACACTACTACGTCTTGAGTTTCTAATGTGGGACTAAACTCACATGCAGTATAAGCACGGGCTCCCAAGCATAGCCTATTGGATGTTGGGCTGCCCAGGAAGCCCATGGGCTATAAAGAAGTTTTAAATCACTTAAAATCAAATAAATACTAACATTCCTCCACTTGATTTAAAACTTCATATTAAAAAAGTAAATAAAACCTAAATACAAAATAACTTAAAAGGATGTTGATTCTCTTATACCACGTATTTGGCGAAGGTACCTTACGGGTTTGAACCTTCACTTAGTGCTTGTCTATGTATATTCAAGGACACAATGGTGGACTATGCCTTGAACCAAGGTGATGAATCGGATTTCCACAAATAGTACACATGGTACAGCCATTTATGTTCGATGGGGGTGAGCACTTTTATGGCCATGCGCTGATATCGCTTCATGTGTGCTTTAGGGAACCACCCTATTTCCATAGTCGCGGCCTCACGACTCCACATGCATAGTAGGTCCTCAAAATGGTTTCTGCAAGGTCACACCCTGCCTCATGGGTCTCGAAATCGGTCAGGGCCAATGTCCTTCCTATCCACTTACAAATATGAGCACTATTGCCATAGGGGTGAGGATATAAAGTGGTGTTCCTCACAGCTATTTGTTCGACTTGTTTGTACCCATTTAACTAGCAACGGATTGGTTTGTTGTCCCTATTGTGCGCTAAGCCCCAATACCCTTCGACGATTCTAGGTATCACGGTCCTAATAATCCCTTAGTAAGTTGGTCAGCCAAATTCTTTACAGATGTCACAAATTCCAATGTCTCACTTTTATATTCTCCTTTATATTCTGTTGAATGAACTTATGTCTCACTTTTATAAATCTATTCATTTTAGGCTCCATATTCTCTTAGGCACATTTATCAATTGCAGATCTACAATCACAATGAATACATACTGGTGCTAAGGTTGTTCCATTAGTAGCAAATTATGAAGAAACTCTCTAATCCACTTAGCCTCTGCTACAGTAGTATTTAAAGCTATAAGTTCAGATTCTATAATATTCCCAGCAATCAAAGATTGCTTAGTTGACTTTCAAGAGACAACTCCTCTTAGGAGAAATACAAATCCAATAGTAGACTTCACATCAGCTGTATCACTAATCCAATTAGTATCACTATAACCTACTAATACTGCAGGAAAACCACTGTAATGCAATCCATAAGAAATAGTGCCCTTCAGGTATCTCAAAACTCTTTCTAAAGCATTCCAACGCTCTCTATTTGAATTATGAGTATATCTTCGCAATCAGTTCACAGTATAAGCCTAGTCTAGTGTAGTCTACTAGGCAAGGTTTTAAGTGCCCGTCGACACGGGCCGTATCCACCGTGCCGTACCGTGCCAACAAGATACCGGCACGATACAGACCCCGTGCCGATGGCACAGCTCAAAACCCTCTATTCTTTAAATTAGTAAGTAATTTCCTCAATAAAGTTCAAAAGATGTGATAAAAAGAATATAATAAATAGTTAGAATATTTTGTTGCTAAAATATATAAAATAAATATTTCATTAACTATTATGTGTCGGAACACAAGAATTTTTTTGACTAGCATGCATCTTTTACACGACTCGGCATACACCATGCCAGCAATAATTTCCAAGTTTCACGAGTCCCCTAATTTTTTAACACGGCACTTAAATCCTTTCGTGTCTCGTGTCTCATGTCACTATCCGTGACGCTTAGAAGTAGCGTGGCACATGGGCGTGCCGTTGTCTGCCGAGCACGATACGGCACCGGCACGCTTCCGTGCGGTGTGCCGACACATGATACACTTGCGTGCCGATGGATACGCATGACCTCCTACTAGCACGCTTTGTCACGGACTTATTTCGGTTTTTTTGGTTTCAATAAGCTCTTATAATGTTATTTTGAAAGATTTAATCATGAATCGACCATAGTGATTTTTCACTTTCTAATATGAATATTTGCTATATATAGCTTACTATACTCATCAATTAACATACTTGTAAGCTTTTTTGTATGTAAAGCAAAGATTTAAGTGTCGTGGCACAGGGTTGTGCCGGAAACTTGCAGGCATGGTACAACACGGTGCGTGCCGGGCCGTGCACGAGCCGACATGCTTTTTTTTTTTTGCAAAATGCATTTTTGTCGACATTTGATCGCATCGCGAATCTTTACGTTTAATCTTTGGAGCAACAAAATCGATCTTCTAAATAAAGTTTGATTATGTATTTTTAAAAAGAATCAAAGATCAAAAAATTTGGATGAACTTTATCGGGAATATATGACTTTCTCATTATACCAGCAATAGAGGGTTTTGATCTATGTCATTGTCACGTAGGTCTTATATCATGCCGATGTCTTTTTGGCATCGTAGATCCGGCGCGATGTTGTATGTGGACTTAAGCAGTAATCTTTGATGTAAAGTATGACTATATTTGATGCAGAATAGAAATTATTGTACTTGTTAGAATTTTTAAAATTCAAAGATATGTTTTTTTATTTTTTTTCTACGTCATGTTATAGTTTTTCTTTACTTATAAAAAGCTTACATGCATGTTATTTTATGAGTTATTTTAAGGTATATTTGAGTAAATTATTTTAATAATTATTTGATTTAAATCTTTTTTAATTAATTTTTTCAAGAGTTTATTAGATCTATCAAAAAAATTAAGCAATAAGTTCTATGCCAAATAAATTTAAATATCAATTAATTTAATTTAACTTTTAATTTTATCAGTATTTTCAATCTTCTAACGCAAAAATAAAATTTTATGTTTGATGTGCCTTAAAATTTGTTTATTGAGTTTGATTTTATTTCCCTAATTTGGCAAAAGTTTCGCGGTGCGACAAATTTTGATAAAATAATTTGTGAAGAAAAAATGGATGTCTATGGTGAAAGTGGAGGAATTGGATATGTAAATTAAAAATTTGCCCTATATTGATAAACAAAAAAAATTAAATTATAATTTTTTTTGACTTGCCTAATAAATAGGTCTTCGATTTGCAATATTTTTTGGGGGTTGTAGGGTACCCAGAATGCTTCAGGTACCCAAAAAAATAAAACAAAAAGAAAAAAAATAAAAAGCAAAAAAAAAAAAATTGCACAGTGCCGGCACGGCACTGTGCTGTAATAACTGAAGTTTTTGAAAAATAAAATTAAACCCTTGGTTGATGATGTTTTTGTGTGTAATGTAATTACTAAAGCACTCGTCAAATTTTTGGAGAAAATGAGCTAAAATGGAGAAGTTACGCGACCCGAACCGACGACTTAAGTGAATAGTAACTCCGGCTTTCCGGATGAGCCAACGATTAGAGAAGGGTTCTGGTGCACATTGAACTCCGAATATAGGACTTCAATAGCTCGTTTCGAACGGCTCGACCATTCTGGACCCAATGGCACTGACGGAATTGGCTTCTAATGCACGGTTGTCGAGAAAAAGGGGTTTAACGGAAATTACATGTAATAACATAAGTGGTTATATGGTGAAAATAGAGAGGGCAGGTTTCGTCGCTGATCGGAGACCAAATCAGACGAAATAAAATGCTAGATTCGATGCCCCAGTCGGGCTGAACGCGCTGGCGCAATCCGTTCGGAAATCCGACAGACGGATCTTCGGGAATCGTGAAAAGTCCGCTGAGAGGTCAAGTTGGCAAAATCGATTATTCGCGAAAAGGTCCAATATTTTATGCGCAGTCTTGCGCGAATTAGAACGTTGAGGGACCTATACGCATAATCCACATGTAGGCGGGGGGCTTGGTAAGAATTACTGGACTAGGTGGGGTTTTCCGCAATTGTACACCTAGAACAAATAGGGTTCTAGGGTTCAACCAGGGAACCTTAACCCTAATTATCATCCCTAGCTGCCTTAGCCGCCCCACCTCCACCCTACCCAACCAGTGCTCATGCCCCGGCCGCCGGTGAGCTGCTCCGGCCGCCGGAAAAGTCACCCCGGCTTCATCTCGGTTTCCCTCTAGCTCCGACTTGCCACATCCTTGGTTTTTGGGCCCGGGGGAGCATCAGGGCCCGAGCTCCATCATCCTTTGGCCGAGGCCCATCTCCGGCGCCGGCCCCCGACGTCCCCGTGCACCACCGGCCGCCGCTCCTCCATCCTGCAGCCGCCTAGAGCCGTGCGGGCTGAGGCCGAGTCCGCTCGGTTTCCAAGCGCCACCGCCGTCTACCGGGGGGTGCACCACCTTCCCCTCAGCTTCCGCCGCCGGACCGTAGCCGCCTCGACCTCCTCCGGCCGCCGCCGCTCCGCCGGGAAGCTTGAACCCGAGAGCAGTCTTGAGGAGTCGATCTCCTCCGTCGCGCCACCGGCCGCACCCAGACTCCGGCCAGCTGGTTCCCCAGACCCCGCCGACCGGCCGCTCCCATCCCCGGCCGGAGTGCCCGCCTCCCGGCCGCCGGCGACCAACCCTAGCTCTCCTCGGGTCTGGTAAGGCTGTTTTTATATTCCAGCACAGTAGTTTTAGCTTTTCGGCCACCTTCTGGTGATCCGATGACTCCCCGACACCCCGGGAAGTGAGCACGATGATCTAGAGTTCGTGCTGAACATCGTGCTCACCTCCGACAGCGGCAAAGATGCCTTGGTTAGCGAGTTAGTCACGATCTTAGCGCTGTGCGCACTGTTTCACAGATCTTCGTGTCGTTCTTGCGCGCATCGCAGTGGCCGGAAGTGCTCTGAAAGGTGAGCACGGCCTCCGGCACGCTGAAACCTATCAACGAGTGCGACGGTCTGATTAATCAATCTCTGGTTTGCGTGCACGGTCCAGAAAAGCCTAGAAATCACATAAAATGATGTGATTCTATGTAGCGGTAAGGGCTTTTATGCTTTTTGCTTCGATGTGGCTGCTGTTGGCAGCAAGTGTAGGCTGAGGATAACCTCTGGACTGATCGTCCAAGGCCCCAAGCCTTTCCGGAAACCAATCGTTGATTTTCGATGCGTTGTTCGGGACTTCCGGTGTGTTCGGTAATCGATTATGGGAAACCGATTCCCGTGGGTTTATCTGTGGGGTTATGCTTTGAGGGTTTCTTAGTAGTGGGTTAGGTTCTAACCCGGTGGACCTTTCGTAGGTTCGGTTGCACCGTCTTCACAGTCGAGAGATTTTCGTCAGACACGTACAGGTGGGTACTTCGACCCGACGTCGGTACAGTGGTGCACGCTCGGTGACGTTCCTTCCACCCTTACTGTTTATATTGCTTATCATATACATATTGAGCCTTGCACCCGTATTATTCCCGTATTTACTCTACTTGGTTGTTTCCATGTTTAGTATCTTGTGTAGGAGTAGAGTAGATTTCATCAGCATATGATATCTGCGACCTGGTTGGTCGATTCTCCTGTGTTGTATCTAGGACCTTGTTGGTCGATTTTCCTATCCTATACTTGTGACCTTGTTGGTCGAGTTTCATATCCTGTACTTGTGACCTGTTTGGTCGAGTTGGTTACATGATGACCCATATTGTCAGTGAGCCCTGAGTGGGCAGGATTGTCGGCTGGTTGCCGACGGTTGGCTATTGAGCATTCTGCATCGATCGCCACTGCTCGCACGCATTTCACGAACACCGGCGGTCTGATCCACCGCAAGGGGTGTTCTTTTCCCGAAAAGTGGTTGCTTGTGTGAACCCGTGAGCCCTTGTGAGGTTATATGCTTTCAGCCTGAGGTGTTGGGTACCAATATGGCTTGTTTCTGTCAGAGCAGATGTGGCATAGGCCTGAAGTGTTGGGTACCAATACGACCATTTTAGATTGGGTACTGTTGGACTGATTGTCCCGTTGATGCATGCATACAGCAGCTGTAGTGGTTTATTTATATACATTTCAGTACTTGTTTATTTTAGCTACTGTACTACCATTATCTATATCCTTGTTTATCTCCGTGACTAGTGAGTACCCCTCGCCTTCTTCGGCTTGCGGTACTCACTGGGAGGGGAGACATGTTTACATGTTCTCACCCCCCGCCCCCATTACAGGTGACGTAGCAGGTCCGAGTGGGACAGCTGGTGAGGATCGGGTCTAGCATACGATAGAGCTTTCCGTCCCGTGGTTTGGTTTATCTTCCCTTACCCTTCATGCTTAAATAAATAACTAACTTAGACATATTATGGTTCAGTTTTATTTTACTATCCGGATATTGATGTTTTCAGTTGGTTTTGAAATGTAATAAAGGATTTGTGTTTTCTTAAAATAAAAATGATTTTCTACCCCTCGTGGTAGCGTTTTAAAAAAGATAAAAGTTCCTGTGTAGGGAACAGTTTCAAAAGGTTTTCTGTGAATTTTGTATCTTAGTATTTCAAAACCTGTTTCTACGGTTGGAAACATTTTAACTGATAGATGTGGATTTATGCTTAAATATTGAATGTATAAATGTGAAACTGTGGTGAATGGTGTATGAATGTATAACTGTTGGTTATTTGTATGTTCATCTGGTTGTCGTTGTATCATGTCTGAACTCTTGTACTTATGCGACGCCGTGCAAATACAGGGGAGACTCTGTCCGTGTGAACAGTGGATCTCCTATATTTGTGGCGGATCTGGCATACTCTGTGGTCAGATTTTCAAAAAAAAAAAAAAATAGACGCTTTTCCGCTATCTTTTAAACTAAAAGGGACCCCGGGGCGTGACATGTGCCGCGGCACGCATCGCCATGCCGCTCTGTCTCGTGCGGCACGGCCCCGCGTGCCGCAGCACGGAGGGGAGGTCCGATACCCCCCCTGAACCGTGCCCCTTTCTTGGTGGCGCGGTACATGCCGCACCGACACGGTGCGGCACAGCCGGCACTTAAATCCTTGCTACTAGGTATCCTAAGAATCCTATAATCTGTGCATATCTATTCTAGCCTATTGGATCTCTTCTCTATTCTCCTTTAGGTGTACATTAGGATCATATGGTGTTTCTGCAGGTTTAACGTCAAAATATCCAAACTTCTTTAATAACCGTTCACTGTAGTGAGATTGGTTCATAACAATTTCATTCGATTTTCTAATAATCTTCATGTTCAGTTACATCTGCTTGCCCAAGATCTTTCATTTCAAAATTTTCATTAACTAACTTTTTCACATCATTCGTCATATTCATATTGGTACCAAATATTAAAATATCATCAACAAATAAACACAAGATCATCATATGTCCATTATATTCCTTTGAATACACACATTCATTAGACATATTTACATGAAAACTATTGGACACAACTAAAGAATCAAATTTCAAGTGCCACTACTTAGGAGCTTGCTTAAGTCCATACAAAGATCTAGTTAATTTGCACACTTTACTCTCATGTCCAGAAACTACAAAACCTTCGAGTTGTTTCATATAGATCTCTTCATCTAAATAATCATTTCAGAAATGCTATTTTAACATCCATTTGATGAACAATCAAATCATGAGCCAAAGCTAAGGCAAACAACACTCTAATAGAAGAAATCCTAGCAACAGATGCATACACATCAAAGTAATCTACACCAGGCTTTTGTGCAAAGCCTTGTGTAGAATACCGTACCTGCCAAGTAGACAAGGTTACAGTATGAGTTGCTGGTTAGCATGTATTTGCGGAGTTTGAGTGAAATGGAATCATTTTCGTGCAAAATTGGCACGAAAACGAATGTAAAAAGGCTATTTTCCTTCTACTAAAGGCTAAAGCAAGGATTAAAGTGCCCATCGGCACGGGCCGTATCCACCGTATCGTACCACGCCAGCAAGATATCGACACGATACAACCCCATGCCAATGGCACAACTCAAAACCCTCTATTCTTGAAATTAGTAAGTAATTTTCTCAATAAAGTTCAAAAGATTTGAAATACATAATAAATAATTGACATATTTTGTTGCTAAAAAAAATAAATATTTCATGCCATTACGTGTCGGCGCACATATATTTTTTGTGACCGGCACTCATCGGGACGGCCCAGCACTTAAATCCTTGGGCTAAAGTCCAATAATGCATATCACTGGGGCTAAGTTGCAAATGTTGCAACTTAGTGGAATTCCACTAAGGCTCTAGATTTTTCTCTCTTTCTCCCCCTCTCCACCTGGTTTTGCTCAGAGAGAAAGAAAAAGAAGAAAATAGAAGGAAGAGGTAGATCGATCAGACGCGCCGATTGAAATTGCTCGCGCGCATCTCGGTTGTGCTATGGTAACTCCTTTTATTCCTTCTTTCTTTTTTCTTTCTTTCTTTCTTTCTTTTTTCTTCTATGTTTCCTTCTTCCCTAACTCTCCCTCTCCCTCTCCCTCTCCCTCTCCTTGTGCTGGCAGCAGCAGCATTAGTTGCTGCAGCTGCCGCAAGCTGCAGTTGCAGCAGCAGAGCTGCAAGCATGCAGGCTGCAGCTGTAGCTGCTGCGAGCAGCACAGCAGCTGCTGCAGCAGCAGAGCTGCAGCTACTACAATCTGCAGTTGCAGCAAAAGCTGCTAGCTGCAGTCGCAGGGACGGGGAAATGTGAGAGAGAGAGAGAGAGAGAGAGAGAGAGAGAGAGAGAGGGAGTGAGCAGGCATAATTCGCCCGTTCGGCGACCAAATCGAAGCTCTTGGAGAGTAGGGAAGTTGGATTACACTTTGCTAGTGCTGCCGTGGGATGTAATTGGCGTGGATTGAAGGAGACTGAAGATCAGTTGAATTCAGATCGAATTTAGGATTTCTTGGAAGTTGGACTCTCTGTGAAGCGATTTGAGAAGTTCTTCGAACCTCTTGCCTCCCCGTGGATTGGAATTATGTCACTCGAATCATCGAGGTAATCTAGTTTCATTCCACCTACATCTCTGTTGATCACATTGCCGAATTGCTGGAATGAGCATTTCTTTCCTTGCTAGTGCCCTCACAGATGTTGGGAATTTTTGAGTGGATCCTTGCGTGACGAGAGCCGGGGAAAGGGCGCGAGAGGCGGATTTCTTGCAGCGACCGGATTAGCGAACCGAGGTGAGTTCCGAGTCACCGAAAATGACGAATTTCCTTCTATGTCTATTTATTCGCATATGCATATATCTATGGTCGTCTATATTGACAAAGGGCTAAAACTGAGTGGAAGAATGGATTTCTAGCACGAATATGTGTGATTGATGCTTTGTGCACTATTTATATGTATTTTCATCTCTTGGGTCATAATTGCATAGTGAGGATGGATTTTCGTTTAGTCGCGTATTGCCACGACTTGAGAGCAAATTGTGTGAATCATAAGTCGGATAGCTGTGACATAGGGATTATCAGCACCACTTCATGTTAGACATTCATTCTAGTAGGTCGTGGGAGGCCAGTTGGTATTGTCTGTATATTGGGTAAGCCATCTATTACCCATTTGTATTGTACATGCTATATATTACATGATAGAGGTCGTGGGTAGCGCGGCGGTAGTGTGCAGATGTTTGGACATAGAGAGAAAGAGCATAAACATGTTATGACCTATTTGGTAGATACCCTCGATTAACATGGCGATAATGGACAGATTTTTAGATAGTGAGAGGGATATGATCGTGCTACTGTGATATATGCCCTATTTGACATTCTTTGAGTGTGCTGAGGGTATTAGATTGGTTGCTTGTGATCTCTTGACCATTACGTAGACCTTAGCCTGCAGAGCCACACTGACTTTGATAGAGATACGTGCTATTAGACTCGGTAGGGGTCCCTTACCTTCGAGTGTTGCTCTAGATGCTGGCCAGTTATATCAAAGATTTGTGCCCTTGGAAAGACGACCCACCTGCGGGAGTGGTGTTCAAGCTAGGGCCAGAGCCTAGGTGTCAACAGTGCACCTGCAGGAGTGCGATTCCGGCACTAGGCGGGTGCAGGCTTGACCGGGCATACGAGTTGGTCGTTGCGATT
This sequence comes from Ananas comosus, assembly GCF_001540865.1. Lineage (NCBI taxonomy): Eukaryota > Viridiplantae > Streptophyta > Magnoliopsida > Poales > Bromeliaceae > Ananas > Ananas comosus. Next base: position 8,471,615 of record NC_033632.1, on the reverse strand, counting down.
GGGTACTATTGCAGCATTTATTTATTGTAGTAGCATTGATGCATGTACTAATCGGCTTCTTTACTTTCTTTTCATTACATGTGCAGGAACATGATAGTTTAGCAGGTATATACATCGATAGTATTTGTTTATCTCTCTTACATGTATAGCATTGTTTATATTTAGTTATGTATTCAGTTATTCATTTCTTCACTTATAGTGAAGTGATCAGTAGTTACAGTTATCTATTCAGATCATTGTCAGTTATTCATTTACTGTTTTTCAGTTCTTCATTATAGCATACTCCTTTTTACTATTCTGGCCTCCAGCAGACCTAGTGGGAAGGTCGTGGTTATCGTCGATCGTACCCACACGACAACGATTCCACTTCACTCGAGCTCCGCAAATACATGCTAACCAGCAACTCATACTGTAACCTTGTCTACTTGGTAGGTACAGTTTTCTACACCTTGTGCTACCAATCTATATCTACAGACTCTATAGATTGGTCAAAGGTTGACGGAGTGTCTTCTACAAGTAGGATACAAAAGTCATCTCCAAAAGTTTTTCTCTACTCCAGGACGCTTATTCTCCTAGGTTCAACCTCTCCTATAGGTTCGCTAATTCTAGATCTACTAGAGCTACCTATTGGCTCAGCTAGAGTAGTTCTATCTACTCTAGTCCTAAAAGAATACATTGCATCTCCAGCCTCAATAATAGTGTTGTTAGAAATCTCACTATCTCCGAGTTCACTACTAAAAATCTGTTGGCATTGCTATCTATTATCTAATGCATAATCTATAAAAACTGTATCTACTGTCTTAAGTCCAATCTTCCTCTTCTTGTTCTCAAGCATCTTAACTTTATCAAGGCACCCCCACACTTTAAAATAACTAAGGTTAGGCTTCTTACCTTTCCAAAGCTCACAGAAAGAGACAACAGAATTCTTGTGGGCAATCCTGTTTAGAATCACACATGCTGAAATTAAAGTTACAAAGTTCACTATATCCATCAAACTCCTATTCTCACGTTCAACTACTACTTTCGATTGAGGTGTATAAGAAGCAGTCACTCAATACACAATTCCATATTCTTGACAGAATGCAGTCATTTCATTCGAAGTGTATTCGCCATCTTAATCAGATCTAAGAATTTTGATTTTCTTATCTAACTGATTCTCTACCTCAGCCTTATAAATCTTGAATCTACTCAAAACCTCATCTTTTGATTTAATCAAGAAAACATAATAATACTTAGAATGATCATCTATGAAAATCACAAAATACTTATTTCCACCTCTACTAGGTCTACTTCCATCACAAACATCACTGTATACAAGTTCTAAAAGATCACAACCTTTGTCCACTAATCTAAAAGGTTTCCTACGCTCCTTAGCTTGCACACAAATTTCGCACTTATGATCAAGAAAATCATATTTAGGGATCAAATCAATATGCACCAATCTTTTACTAATATTATAATTCACGTCCCATCTTCCATGCCAAATATTACAAAAAACAACATTCAAAATAAGGATATTTTCATATTAATAGAAAGAGAAGTTACGGATAGTTTAAACAAACCATCACTCAAGAATCCCTTCCCTACAAAATTCACACCCTTAATAAGCACTACCGTATTACATTCAAAAACTAACTTAAAACCCTGCTAAACTAAAAAAGAACTACTAATCAAATTCGTCCTAATATCAGGAACGTGGTGGACGCTGTGCAAGGTTAGGGTCTTTCGAAAGGTCAGCTTCAAATCCACACGACTAGTCCCAAGCACGAGAGAAGAGGTTGCATTCCTTATGTTCACCGATCCTCTACGTGAGTCTTGATAGTGGAGTCAGAAGGGCCTAGCTCAGCAGTCAACATGTTCAGCTCGCACTCAGGCAAAGCTCCCTTATTCTTCTTTGGTGCGGAAGGCCGAGTCTTGCGGTAGTAGCAGTCCTTCGCAATGTGGTTGGTCTTCCCGCACACAAAGAAACCAAAGTTGCCTCCACTCCCCCTAGGTTTAGGTTTCTTAAAGTTCGGGCTAAACTTCCTATGGTGGAAAAACTTCTTCTTAAAGTTCCTATTAGGTTGAAAGTTTCTACCCTTAGTTTTAGTGCTCTCTATAAGGTTGACTTGGGTTGATGACTCACTAGGCTTTCTATCTCTAGCTTGGTTAGTTTTATCTATAAGGGTAGCAAGTAAAAAGCTCTCATCAAGATCTACACCACTACATCGAAATTACTCAACTATATACTCAAAATCCTGAAGTTGGTCAAACATAGATTTACTATCTACCAACTTGAAGTTAATCAAATCTCAAGCTTGATCTCTTCTGGGTAGGATCTACCAGACCACACTTTTCTAAAGATGTCCAAAGTTCCCTAGTAGTTTTAGCACTACAGTATATGTCATACAGTTTGTTAGAGAGGGTGCTAAGAATCCGGTTCAAGCAAATAGTTGATCATATTAGGGTCAAAAAGGTGCAATTGCAATTGCAGTTTCAATAGGAATGGTCCAGCCTGGGTTTGGCTCCGACTATAAGGTCTGTTCACCACAGTCTAGATAGCATTTTCAGGTGCAAATCCATTGCTATTCTCGACTGGATCCGAGATAGAAAAAACAAGCCTAAGAGTGGTGAGCCAGATCCTCATTTGGTTCTACCACCTCTTAAAATTATGAATATCAGGCTTCGCCAAATACGAATCATCCATCAAGATGAATCTGTTTACAAATAATTTTTACTATAATGTCACAAGACTTAACTACAGTTTAGAAAAATATTGGTAATTTATGAATTTGCAGTGCAATAACAACAACAAAATGTGTATAAAACTATGGCAATATTGATGTTCTATTTGTTGTACTTAAAAGAAATAGAAAGAAGAGATATTCTCGCTTCTAGAATGTTATAAAAATCTGTCTATTCTTTTAGCATAAATAAGTCCCTTTTATAAAATAATTTTTAAATTGCAAAGTTTAAACAAATATTTTGAAACGCACGCAAGAATTAATAACCAAATATTATAAAGAAGAAAATATTAGATGAGTCGAGACATACTATACACTATCCTAGACGCGAGATTGCCCCTCCACATGTGAGGCTCCGGCAACACCTCTAGCTATACGACGACCACGATCCACCCCGTCGGCACGTCTCCGGGGTAATGCAGTTTGAACCAAATAGACTTTCAAAGATCCAGCAAGTAAGGAAGAAGATAGGTAAAGCTCAGAGTACTAGCAATAAAAGAACAAAAGGAGAAAGAAGTATATGCAATTAGGTTAACCTTTAACCTCCTTTGCACCCTCTCCTATAAACAGATAGGAGCCAGTGAGGCTTGCCACCTCGAGCAGCCAATGGGAGGTAGGGTTCAACGGCTCTTTTACTCAGGTTTTAGCCGTTAGACCTTGTCGAGGAGCAGCCCTTGAGTAGCCCGTAGGACCTTTCCGAGCTAAAGTAATTAAGGTTAGGAGAAAATATAAAAAAAACCCTAAAAAAATAAAAGATAAAGTAAATCGAACCGGGTAGCCAAGACTGCGTGCCCCGCCGCCTATTCGCCCGGCTGGCTTTGGCTTGCGCTCGTGCCGTGCGCACGTGCATGTGTTTACCGGATAGCACCACTCTTCCTATCTCCCAAGCAACTAGCTTGAGGATGATGGAGTATATAAGGCACTACTATATGTCTTGAGTTTCCAATGTGAGATTAAATTCACATGCAGTAATATAAGCAGGGGCTCCCAAGCATAGCCCACTGGATGTTGGTCTACCCAGGAAGCTCAGGGGCAATAAAGAAGTTTTAAATCACTTAAATCAAATAAATACTAACATTTTTCCACATGATTTAAAACTTCATATAAAGAAAGTAAATAAAACTGAAATACAAAATAACTCAAAAGGATGCTTGATCCCTTATATCACGTATTTGATGAAGGTACATTACGGGTTTGAACCTTCATTTAATGCTCTATGTACATTCGGAGGCACAATGGTGGACTACGCCATGAACCAAGGCGGTGAATCGGATTTCCATAAATTGCATGAACATGGTACATGGGTGAGCGCTTTTATCGCCATACGCTGATATCGCTTCATGTGTGCTTTAGGGAACCGCCCTCTTCTCATAGTCATGGTCTCACAACTCCACACAAATAGTAGGTCCTCACAAGGGTGTCTGCAAGGTTACATCCCACCCCCTGCTTGTGTTTAGTGGATAGCACCACTCTCATTATCACCCAAGCAACTAGCTTGAGGATGGAGTATATAAGCATGCCTTGAGTTTCCAATGTAGACTAAACTCACATGTAGTAATATAAGCACGAGTTCCTAGGCGTAGCCCATTGGATGTTGGGTTGCCCAGGAAGCCCATGGGCCATAAAAAAGCTTTAAATCACCTACATCAAATAAATACTAGCAGCTACGCCAACTAAATTCAAAGCCCAATGTGATTAAATTCCTTGTTCCATCCCATAGTCAAGACTAGCTGAAAATCAATTTGCACAAAGATTCTAAGCCTATTCATTGTTCGGATTGTTAGTGGTTGTTATCAGGTGGTCACTTGCAGATTACAGTGCTAGATATGCATAGGAAATCACCCTACATTTTAATTTCGAAAAAATACGGTCAAGGTGCAAGACTGTTAAGACAACATAAACTAGGGATGGCAATTCATGCTGCTATAGCCACATCAAATTCAGGGTTTTTAAAGGAATATGGTCAACATGAACACATTAAGATTATTAATCATGTCCGAAGAACCAAAAGACAACAAAATTACCGATCGTATCCAAATAAACGAAAAGCAAAAAAAATACATTTGCTAAAGAACATGTAACAACACATCTAACCTATTTAATTAATGGGTCGTGTTAAATTGAAAGTAGGACGTGATGCAACATGAATTTGACCATTCTGAATAATATGGTAACACGACACAATACAATTACCAAAACGGTATAAATTTAAACAAAAATGGAGATCCATAAACCATTACTCTTCAATCAATGGTAACGAGAAAGACTCATATGATTGCACATAATTAGTTGTGTAAAATCACATCAAACCATACTATCGAAGTTTGTGTCTTAGACATGAACCATGATCCAACCAATAAATTATGTTCATTTTCGGGTTAGCATGTCAAACCATGACACAAGACAATTTGTACATGTTATAATCTTGCTGATGTGATTATGACACGAACTCATCTAAGGTAAACTGAAACCCCCTTATCTCGTGCTAGGTTCAAGCTGTGTTTTCATGTCATGTCAAATAATCCTACCCTTAACATAAAGCCAATCCAAATTCTAGAATACTTGTATATAAGGCTTCTCCAATCCTCCAACAAACTTGCGCTACAAAACCTAAAAATAATTAGACGACTGGACGAGGGAAAGATTTCTCTAGATATCAAACAAGGTTTTCAGTCTCGTAGTACATAACATGTCAACCACTAGAAACCAATGATTAGCATAGTATAGCACAACCAAGGATTGAAGTGTCGCCCCGTGTACCGTGCCCCCAAGAAGGGGGCATGATACAGGGGGCGTCTCGGACCCCCCCTCCGTGCCGCGGCACGCAGGGCCGTGCCGGATGAGACAGAGCGGCACGGCGACGCGTGCCGCTGTATAGTGCCATGCTGGCACTATTCACCTCTTTTTTGCTTTGTTTTTTCTTTTTGTTTTGTTTTTTGGGATACCCGAAGCATTCTGGGTACCCCACACTTCCCCCAAAGACAATACAAATTGAAGATCTATTTGTTAGGCAAGTCAAAAATATATATATAATTTAATTTTTTTTGTTTATCAATATAGGATAAATTTTTAATTTACATATCCAATCCATACCGAGGGGGGCTATCGGCCCGAGCCCTGCGCTTTCACCACAGACATCCATTTTTTCTTCACAAATTATTTTATCAAAATTTGTCGCACCGTGAAACTTTTGTCGAATTACGGGAACAAAATCGAACTCTATAAACAAATTTTGAGATACATCAAACATAAAATTTTATTTTTGCGTTAGAAGATTGAAAATACTGATAAAATTAAAAGTTAAATTAAATCAATTGATACTTAAATTTATTTAATTTATTTGTCATATAATTTATCGCTTAATTTTTTTGATAGATCTACTAATTTTTTGAAAAAATTAATTTAAAAATAATTTTTTCAAATAATTTTTAAAATAATTTTAAAAATTATTGTTTTGTATTTTATAAAAGAAAGACTAATATGGTCAAAAGAAAAAAGAAAAAAATGTCTTTGCATTTTAAAAATTATAACCTGTAAAAATTTCTATTATGCATCAGGTATAATTGTACTTTAGATACAAAAAAACTTACAAGTATGTTAATTGATGAGTATAGTAAGCTATACATAACAAATATTCATAATGATTTGATTAAATCTTTCAAAAAATATTATAAGAGTTTATTGAAACAAAAAAAATTAAAATAAGTTCGTGTCAAAGCGTGTCAGTAGGAGCTCATGCATATCCATCGACACGCAAGCGTACCACGTGTCAGCACAGAAGCATGCCGGTGCCGTACCGTGTCAGGCAGACAACGGCACGCCCCCGTGCCACAGCACTTTAAACCTTGAGCACAACATAAACGGCACATCCAGACATACAACAGATACACCACCTTGTTTAGCACGCACAGCATCCCCTTGCTAACACACTTTGGCACAAGATGTTTTATCTACCAGTATTGATCTAGTATCGTTGTTCTTAAATATGTTTGTATCTAATCTTTTATAAATTATGATGGCACGACCTGCTAACTCAAGGAAATTTCTAAAATCAATATAGGTTTCATCAAGTAAAAGTTGTAACTTTAAGGAAAAATAAGTTTTCCACAATTAGTTCCTAATTACAGTAAAATTTTCAAATGCACGCATGATGCTTACAATGAATGACACTAAAACATCCAACCATTGTTTGTCACTATATTTGTCACGCCCCCGCCCCGAAACCCCTACCAATTTGGCGCGGTTCGGGCGCGGCGAACGGACGCCGAACGGGCAGCACCTCCCCTGCCCGCCCAAGGCCTAACAACAGATTGAGTACAAGAATTTACCCAGGAATTTAAATTCTATAAGTACGCAATCAACAGGGCACAAACAGTGCCAACAACAACAAGAGCAAGTAATCCACTAGATAAACAAGTGAAATAAAGAGAGTACTTTACTAACTATTACAATAGTTTGCTTTCTTTTACATTTACATCTTTTCTCAAAATGAATACATTTTGCTCATCAACATACATAGCTCTCCAAACCTCACCTACATGAATCTCTCTCAATACATAGGTGTGCTAATGCAAAAGGAAAGCTACTATACTACCACGGTTTCACTGATCGGGCGCGATGCCCTTGCCGCAGTCCTCTCTCGGCAACCCTGTACCTACCACTGGAAATAGAGTGGGGTGAGAACTATCTTCCATAGTTCCCAGTGGGCTCGGCCGCCGACTCTGCCGGTCTCCCCACTAGGTCCAAGTGGACACAAGTAACAACAAGATAGATATATAGATGGATATCTCAAAGCTATAAATGACATAATAGGAAATCTATGCTACTATGCCCATAATCACGTGTAATGAATGCATGCATCATATAGTAAGGGTTTACTACCAGGTTAACGAGTTCGATCCATGTTCGAATAATAATGTTCAATGACAATACTTATTTTTTATTTACCCAATCTATGGCGAGACCCTTGGGTTCGCCCTCAACTCACCTTTCCATCCAAATTGGGTAGGGGAGCTCCATGTGCCCCCAAACCCGGGACTGTCTGTGGACCTCCATGTGGTCCCTATCGCCTGACACTCCGGAGTTCTCGACGACAATCCTCTCCATGTGAGGATACGGATAGCTATACCACCCCAAATAACAGACCGTGAGCTTGATCTATCCTCTTCTCGTGAGGATACCCTACCATTTAGGGCCAACATCACAATCAAAACTCGTCTATGTCCTCTCCATGTGAGGATACCCTACGAACTAGGGCCAACATTACTCGAAAGTCATTTATTCCGACCATCATGCAATTGCACTTAGCTTTACTAAGTTCTTTGTCCACAACGCATTTTCTAAGGGATCCACCTATCCCTAGATTCTCAAATCTCTAGTGTCAATTACACTACTTTAATGCCACTCAATATGTTCTTTAAAAACTTAGATGTCATTTTCTATGTCACCAAACACCCATCGTGTCCATCTCTTTTCTTTAGCACTATAGGATCCACGTTTCGACCCAATCCTTACCTATCCATTTTCACCAAGTATTCCATGTACACTAGGTTAACATTTAGAAGCATAAGGAAAAGGCATTACAATGCAATCCTACAATGCAACATGCAAGAGATGAGATTATGCTATTCTAAGACATAGAAAAGAGCTCGGTTGCTTCGGGATGACACCCCCCACCTTTTCTTGTTGTAGAGGTTCTAGAAATGCCTCTCGCCGAACGTTACGACGAGGTCTCGGCCTCCTTGGTCCAAAACGATACTCAATTGGCCCTATTTTGCCGATAGCTTTTCTCCCGCTCGACGAATCGAAATTCCGACTTCGCCTCCGCGTTTCGTTACCTAACAATTAGGTTTACAAGGCCTCAAATGAGATCAATCTCATACTTTATCAAAAATTCCATTTTGGATCCCTAAGGTTCCATCTTGCCATTTGCACCATGAACCCTAGCCTCTAGCTCTAAGCCACCAACAAGGGTGCTAGAGGTCCATTTGACCTTATTTCCAAAGCTCAAAACCCAAAACCCTAAGTTCCATAAGCTAGGGTTCAAGAACTTACCTCTTGAGCTACTCCAAGGTTGAGGAGAGGAAGAGAAAGATGCTCCAAGCCTCCTTGAGCTTGATCTCCTCCTTCTTCTTCTTCTTCTTCTCCTCCTTCTCTTTTCTTGTTCTTCTTCACTTTTCTTCCTAGAGAGGGGGAGGGAGCAAGAGAGTGTGAGAGAGGGAGAGAAATGAGAGTCTGAGGGAAAGAGAGGGCCCATATGCCCATATAATGTAACAAAATCCATTTTAGCCCCTCAACTTTTCATCCTGTACACAGCCCTCACTGGGCAGTTTTCACCCAGAGGGACCGGTCCCTCGTCGGGGAGACCGGTCCCCGAGAGCCCTCCCAGCGGCCTGGGGACCTTTCGCGTATGGGAACCGGTCCCCGCCCGAGAGACCGGTCCTTGGGAAACCGGTCCTTCCTGAGAGACCGGTTCCCGAGAGCTATGTTTTCGGGACTTAGCCAAATTTTGCTCTTCTCTCGCTAGTGTCGCACTCGGGGACCGGTTCCCTCAGCCGGGGACCGGTTGCATCGACCTCCCCCGCAACCATCAGCTACGGGAACCAGTCCTCCCTTCCAGGGACCGGTCCCCGAGAGCAAAATCTGCTAAGTCCAGATTTTTGCATTAGCTGCTCTCGCGGACTCGATTCCAAAGCACTTTTTGTGTTTTGGACATCTTTAGCTTTTCCGAGGGGTATTCACTCGACATATAACATAGCAATTCCCCGTGGGTCGTGCCGAGTTCCGTCGAAATATGCGGAACGCGGAGTGGAATGAGTTACTGTAGCCTAAAAGTGCATTGGAACCTATATTAATGTTAAAGGGGCCCGAGAGAGTGAAATTGCAAAAATCTGGCTAAGTCCCAGATTTTGGGCTCTCGGGGACCGGTCCCTGAGGGGAGAGACCGGTCCCCGAAAGCGTATCAGTCGAGCAGAGGGAAAAATCGGCTTAGTCCTGGAAATTGAGCTCTCGGGAACCGGTCCCTGGGTGAGAGACCGGTCCCGAGAGACCGGTTGCATCGGGGGCAGACCGGTCCCCTTCTGCGAAGGCTGCGGGGTAGCTCTCGGGAACCGGTCCCTTGCTCGAGAGACCGGTCCCCGAGCCCGGGATTTGCCCAGTAAAGGTTGTTTGCAAAAATAGAAATGAGAGGGGTTTAAGTGCAAATGTCGCATTAGATGGATGTATAGAGGTGAGAGTTAGGGTTAGCTCTCATTTCCCTCACACTCTAACCCTAAAACCTTCCCTCTCTCTCTCTCTAAAAACCTCTCCTCTCCCTCTCCCTCCCTCTCTAGGGCTTGGACCAAGAGGACTTTTGGAGGAGCAGGCTTGGAGAAGAAGCTCTCCAAGGTGTTGAGCAAGCTAGAGCAAGACTTTGAAGGAAAGCTTTGGACTCCAAAGGTGAGTTCTTGTGATTTTAAGTTAGGTTTTGGGTTTTTGCTTCTAGTTGAAGCCTCTAGGAGCTTTTATGGTGGTTTTCCTCCATGAGTAATCAAGCTAGGGGCTTGATTGGAGAAGATGATATTGTATAGGGACCCAAATTTGGGATTTTGTAAAAATGAGGTCGAAGCTTGGGATTGATCTCATTTTAACCTAATTGGTAGGTCAACGAACGCATCGGTGCGCTCAGTTCGACGAAACGACGAGCGTGCAAGAAGATATTGGAAAAAGAAGCCGAATTGGTACAGATTGCCGCAGCTTGCGGCGAAAGTGTCTAAAAATCGTGAAAACAGGACCACGGCATCCTAGTATCACACAAAGGTGGGGGGTGTTATCCGAAAATACCGAGTCTCTTTCTATATCTATGTCACTTCTTTTGAGCATGTTGGTAGCATTCTTGCATGTAGGGTAATGAACGGTATCTGTTGGTGGCATCAATTATCTGCTTAAGATTATTGTGAGTGATATAGAACCATGTGAATAAAGGAAACGAATAACCCTATATGCATGTGAATGTGAGAAAAGACTATGACCATAGTAAATAATGGTGACATTGACTATAGTGACTCAATTGGCATTGAAATGAGAATAGTTAAACAAGGTTTAACCCGAGTGACATTATGTGTATTATGGCATCAGGACCGTTGTGGCTCATATTGGTGGTATATATGATATGGTAAAACCTATCATTAGCATTGAGATATTGAGGCATGAGACAGGTTTGGCTATACCTCCTCAAATTGAGAATGGGATCATACTCACATGTATTGGTTCCGGCTTGTGGGAGGTCGCTCCTCCACAAGCGGTGTACTCCAGAGTATAGACACCACGGGTGAGAGTGCCCGGCGAAGATCCCTCGGGCGGTTGAGCCTTGTGCCTCCCCGGTTAGACGGGATGTGTCGATTGGGTAAATACCAAAGGAAATAAGAAATGGACATGCATGCATAATCATCATGTATTTGAATGTGAATATATATCTGTGGATTGCTTTCTTGCAGGCATTGTATTAGAAGTGCATTAGTTGGTTTGTTATTCTTCTTTATTGAAATACATATGCCTGAAGTAGACCTAGTGGGCGAATCGGCGTGGTCGGCGGCCGAACCCACTGGGAACTTCGTTCTAGTTCTCATTACCACTAACCCTGCAGATCCGTGCGCGAGCGGGGCGGCGGAGGATCAAGGCAAGGGTGTTGCGCCGTAGCTAGCGGCCCTCGAGATATAGGCATACCCAACATTTTGGTGTACTCAACTGTAGGTGTTGAACTGTAAATGATGTAAAGCAAGAGATGTAAATTATATTTTGGGTAATGTAAGAATGGTGTAAATCATGTATTTTGGTTAAAGGAAAACGTGATGTAAATGTAATAGACTACTTGTGTTTGATTCAAATGAAATCAAATGACTTGTATATTGGATGCTTAGATAGTTTCGATGCTTTCACTCGTGGTTGTTGTTTGCCTTCGTGCAAACCTTGTATATCTCGCAATTCTTTTTAATGATCTGTTTGTAATATACTTGATGTTCGAGCCTTGGGCGGACAGGGGAGGTACTGTCCGTTCGGCGTCTCTTCGCGTGCCCGAACCGACCAAATTGGCGGTCCCGGGGCGTGACACGACAATTAGTCGATCCTGGACGAAGTTTAACTCTCGGTTTTTAAGAATTCACTTCCTTACAATTTTCATCAAATTTTCATAATATTATTTGGATTTATGGAAAAAGAGGGTTACAAATTAGTGATATTAAATTTTCCTGAAATCAATCCTCCACTATTAAATTCAGATCATCCTATGTATGACTAGTAGAATAAAAGAGTTTCCAAAACAATATCATACTTTTGTGGTGAAATATTTGGAAAAATAATAGGGAAAAAAAAGATTTCGAGCCATGGCAATGACACAAGGCTTGTACACTAATGATATCAAATCAGCTCGCAGTTGACACAGCCTATGTAGATAGGAAACATGACTTGAACAAATATTAGTCTATTACCTCACTCACATATGCTTCTCAGAATTTCTTTATCCCATTTTTCCTATCTATTTCATGCAATCTCCATATCCGCCTCTATGTCTTGTTGGATCTATCTCCACTATCCTTGCAAAAAGTGTGCAAACGAGCTGGACACAAGTGAGCTAATCCTAGCTCAAGATCGAATTGAAACCTTTAGGTAGCCAATGGCTCGAGCTTGTGACGAGCTGGGAAAGGCCAACTTGTGGCTGGTTTGATACCTATGCGAGCTACCTCGTGTCTAGCTCAGTAAGCTTGATTTCCACTCCAAATCTCCGTAACCATCAATCCAAAACATCACAGCACCATGCCAATGCCAACCGTATCCAACCCCCTCAACACATTTCACCCTTGTTGTTGTGGAGAGAGAGAAAGAAAGACTAACCCAAGAGAATCTCTAAATGATTAAGTTTTGGTTTGGGTCAAAACGTCAACATCGTCTAAAAGGCATATTTTCCACATATGGACTCCGACCGAGACGATTCTTAGTTCTATGCATCCAAATCTAGAAAAACTAGTAGGCTCCAACAACTATCTTAGTATGCAGTACTTATTGAGTTCGGTATGAGTTTTAGGACATTTTTAGGTCGTTTAGGCCTTCGAAATCACAATCAAAGTTTGACCTTCTATTTATAGAAGAAAATAGAGAAAGTTTGACAATTAATATCTTTTTATCCGTAAAGAATTACGATTTTATCTAATAGTCAAATTTGATGTACTCGATATGCTCTGTCTAGATGAACCAACATTACATAAAAGGAAATATAGAGCCCGATGAGTACCACTATGATTCGGGGTAGGATTCTGGATTCTGCTCCATCTCAATTGGAGTAGGACTTTGGGCTTATATAAATAGGACCTTTATAATCTTTTTAATTACAAGTTAATGAAAATAAAAGCAAAGCTTAATTTTGGCCAACATTATATACATGATAGAAGATGAGCCAACAATTAGATCAGGATCTAGTGAATAAAATTAAAAGGCCACCAAGAGCTAAATAAATGAATAGACAAATAATTAAGCAAATAAATCATGTATATCCATTCTTATATTTATCTGTTTTTGTAGTTATTCGATACATATCGAGGCCAACATGAGTGAGCTAGCCTCAGCTCGTCTTCGACTCTTTTATTTTTAAACTAAAAAACCAAAGCATATGATCGGCTCATTTGTTTATCAAGAAAACTGAATTCGAGCCAAAAAAAAGAGCTCACAAACAACATGCTGTGTTGACAACCCTACTTATAACCAACCTAAGTAACATCAACTCAATCTAATTCAAACTTGAAAACCACTCCAAAAGGAATCATGTAAGACTTGGGTCGAATTAGATAATTGCTTTTTATGCTCATATTGAGTTTCAAGTTTAGTACTATATAGCTCATAGCTCAAATACCCCTGAGTAGACCTATGTAAAGGAAACTAAAAGATGTTGAATCCTCATGAAACTGTCAAGCGATCAAAACTCGCAAACAGGCACCACGATCAAGCCATGCCAACTAGTAGACCCTAGATGCCTGTAAATCAAGGATCATCTAGAATGGAACAAAGTAGCATCCTAGACAAGGGGCTGCAATAGAAAATTTAGCTTGTGGATCCACAAAGGCTTCTAGATCTGCAAGTCACACTTCATAGGATATTCAAAAAATGATGTCCCTTTAACTTGTTGACCAACTATCATCTTTGGTCCTTCCCATGACGGAGATCAATAAACAGCAAAGTCTTCTATACTACACTAAATATGGAATCCTAAGATAGAAATGAAAATATAAATGTTTCCACAACTCGACATTTATCCCTTTCATTAAATATCTATTAATTAAATCTAGCTCGAAAGAGTGATCAAGACAGCCTCTTGTGCAATAAAAGTCTAGTTACAAAAAAGTTGTCTGTGAAAGGTGCATCTCAAGTAAGTTTAGAAATTAAAAATAGAGCAAACGAAAGGATATGTGCAATACTGAACAAGTAAAAGACAAGAAACTCTGCTAGCCAACAATAAATAACACCCGCAAAAGGAGAACCACCACACTTATCCAACTGGTCTAACAAGTAGTAACTAGTAACACCATAATACAAAAGATCTAACGACTTTTGAAGTGCTTGCTCCTGTCTAAAGCTAGTACATTAAGCAGGTAAATTCTAATTTACAAAACAAAGACATGGAAAGATTGAAAAAGAAAAACCTGTACAATGAAGAAAACCTCACCTGTTGATAAGCATGAAAGCAGAGGCCAGCAAGAAGAGATCTGGTAAATATCTCTCGAAGATTCAGACCCTAGATACCCAGACAACGAATGATTTATTTTGCAAAGTAGTCAAACTAGCCCTCATATAAAAAATAAATTAGGTATTATTCGTTCTAAAAGGATATACTCACAGCAGAGTGCATGTATGATGGTGTAAACTTGATACCTTCTGCAAGTAACATTACGGGGATGGTCAAGAAAAGTGACATAATGGTGATTATGGAAAAGAGATTAATGTTGTCCAGAGATTCCTGTTCAAAAGCAGATTTTCAGTGAGAAATATCTCTAGAAAAGCTTAAACTAGTCAAACAGGGAAGAAAAGTTGGTGACAGATCAAAAAAACTGTTGTAGCTACTGGTCTGTTAATGCTTTGATCATTACAACCAGCTATTCACAGTATACTTGGGCAGGTTGTCAACTACAGAAATTTGCATGGAGAAATCAAACAGTTCGTATCTCAAGTTTGTGAGTACCTCTTTCTTGCCCATCACTTTTTTGCTCAACACATTTCGTGATTGATTGGCCAGGTTCGAAGCCATGGCACTCCAAAATCCAATCCTGCTTGGACAGATAAGCAACTAACTTGTATGAATGATTGCCACTTGTTGTTACCTTTCACTGAATCCAACAGATGTAAGTTGAAAGATGAGAACTAACCAGTTAAACGAAGCTTCTGTGAAGGATGCTAAAGCAACACCGCCAACAATCGGCACAAGAGAAGCTAATACCCAAACAGTTGGCAGCTGAACACATGATGGAGCAGAAGATTATGTTTCCTTAACCATGAAAAGTGATATGAATTGAGAAAAATCTGATTCTGGATTTGTAGATATATCCTACTAGATCAGGCCAACATACGAACAGCACAAGTTGAGCACATTACTGGTTTGGTTTCTACAACAATGTAACCAGCAATGGAAGACAAACGACAAAGAAGGGCTCAACTTATGATGCAGTGCATGTTAGGTCAGTGAATGTTAGCGTAATTCCTTTGAAAATTGTTGGACTAGAGCTGGTTCATTTCTTCTCAGATTAATCTTTTACAAAACAAAACTAGCGACAGTCATCTGAACATTGTGCAGCACTCTAACCAACAAGAAGAAAGTATAACCGATAAAACTAAGGGCCTTTACAGACGAACAAAAGATATGGTTCCTATTACAGCCTAGTTTTAGTACAACAACAGAAGATGCCAACAAAATGTCGGGGGAAACGATATACCTCTCCAAGGAACAAAGCTGAAAGCACAATCGTGAAAAAGGGCTCCAAAGCTTTTATTGTATGCGTAAACGAAACTGCAACTTTTCCAAGGCTCATGTTAGTGAAAAGATTACCAAACGTGTGTATAATGGCCAGTGGTAGAATTGCAACTAACTGCAAAAAGTGAATATCAAGAATTAGAAAAATAGAACTAGGACTTGATAAAGTTAAAACCGTCCGTGAACCGAATAATACCTTTGAATAAGATACCACAGGTCGCCTGTAAAGTTTAGCGCCCCACATGAAAAGTATAAGAACAGTACCAACAGCTAATTGAAATGTTGTGATGGTTATGGGGTACGGAAAGACTTTCAGAACCTGTAATGAAGTAACAATAATATTCACAAAATAATAAAAAGCAAGCCGTTTCGGCACAGCATTCATCCACCATACATGAACAAAATGCCACGGTTCTCTCTACATCCAGTTGTTCTGAACGAATTCCAGCGTTTATTGAAATCTTGAATTGGCATTTTCCTTTTCCTCCAAATAAAAGTGGATTTCCATGTATAAAAGGGAGGGATAGTACAGTTTAGTATTGGCTAAAATATGCACGACTGTCTAAAATTGTCCATTTTTTGTATATTAAAATGTAGCGAGAGGATGGGGCCAGTTGAAAGATAAGCTAAGCTAAGTAGGAATTGCTTACGAAGCGAAGAACGGCCTAGAGAAAGATTGTAAATTCTGGCGTGGAAGAATTATATCCGGGGTTAATAATTGCGATCATCTTTTCCCGTGAGAAAGGGGACCTATATGTATGTGTATATATATATACAACTAGCCTGTTGAGTTGGGTCTCTATATTATTTTATTTTCTTGTTCGGACGAAAAGAAAGGACTGGGACCGTGAAGATACCGATTCGAGCGGAGTGGGTTTGACACTGTTGAAACCAGCCACAGCCAGCCAGAGAGAAGACAAAAGCCTAGATAGATGACGTGCGGATGGATATTTATCATGACATACCTGCTTGTTGTAGATGTTGAAATAGATGTTGAAGAGGTACCAGAGGGCCAACAGCGCCCCCAGCTGCAGCGTCCCCACCACCGGCGCCGACGCCGCTCGCTCGTCGCCCTCCGCGCCGCCGCCGCCGCCGCTGTCCGGGATGGAGGAGGCCGCTGTCGCCGCCGTGGTGCCGGCGGAGGAGGAGGAGGAGGAGGTGTGGGTGGAGGCGGTGAAGGGAAACGGCGACGGATCTCGCTTCGTCGACCTCGACAAGGTGGCGGCGGAGCGGGGGAGAGAATGGGGATGGGAATGGGAATATTGGGAAAGGAAGAGGGATCGGCGGGTGGTCGCGCTCCACTGACGACCAAACTTCGGGAGGGAGCTCCGGCCGAGAAGAAGAGGAGGGCTTTTTGTGGTGGAGAAAGGGAGAAGGGCGCCGGCGGACGAGGAACAAGAAGAAGGAGGCGCCGCCGCCGTGGTGGTCTGCATCTTCCCGTATTTGTGGGCAGGTTCGGCAGACTACCAATATCGGGCAAGTTGCTGTTTCCAAAACGCACTTTCCTGTGTAATACAGAAATAGCAAGTGACTACTTAAAACAATTGACGACAACAACGGCGGCGGCAGGAGAAGCGAATCTTCGCCTGCGGCTGATGCGGACTCGAGGAGAACGCGTGAGGGGACGAATCTTCGGTATCTCAATTTGAAAATAATTTATAATAATATATATATATAATTGAGCTAAAATACTTTCAAAAGCATCAACCTCTTTGTATTTTTGAGTTTTTAGTTCTTAGATCTAACCTTTGAATCAAATACTATTTCATTTACCACCATCATCTCAACCCTATATCCTTTTATTCAATCGCTAAAAACTCAAAAGCACCAAGGGAATGGCTAAAAACTCAAAAGTACCAATCCCTTGGTGCTTTTGAAAGTATTCTAGCTCAATTCTCTCTCTCTCTCTCTCTCTCTCTCTTTATATATATATATATATATATAGGGTCCGGCTACTATACTATTATGAGTACGAATATATATAGAGTCCGGCTACTATACTATTATGAGTACGATCGCCCTCGTACTCATAAATTGTTTTCGATGATAGAGCTTCCAAATCGACGATTCATACCGTTAAACGTTATTTACAGCATTTAAAACTTCTAGAAATCAAATTTTATAATTTTTCGACATCATTTACCTTACGATCAAGAGGTCACAAATTTGACAATTTTTAATGGCCGGTATGGGCTACTTGCTAGTTTAACGGTGTAAAAGAATCGGAATTTGTTGAATTTTTGATAGAAAATTCTATTCACTACCTAGATAAAGATCAGTAACTCCGATCTTGAATTGACGGATCCGATCATCCTTTTTTAGGACGTCGTTCGATTTTGACCGTTCATTTTATGCCGCTTGATGGACTTTAATTATGATATTCGAAAATTTACGAAATTTATTTTTCTAGAAGTTTTCAAATACTCTAGATCATATTTAATGAAGTGGATCGGTCGATTCGGAACCATTCATATATACGAAAAAATTATGAGTACGGAGCGCCCAATACTCATTATATGTATAGTAGCGATGGCATATATATATATATATATATATATATTATATAATATATATATATAAGAGAGAGAGAGCGAGGAGAAGGTGGAAGAGAGAGAGAGTGTTTAGCTACTATGCTATTGGAAGCGCGGCAGCCTTCCGTGACTTCTAGCTCGTTTTCGCTTTTATTGTCTGTGCGACTTTCGAATTTCGACGATCACGCTCCGTTAAACTTGAATCTAGAATATTTGAGTACTAGAATAAATTATGCGTTTTTCGATATTATTTACTAGTGAATCAAGGAGCCCAAATCAACGGCTAAAAATAAAATATTTACAAAACGTGAAATAATGATAATTAAAATATTTAGATCCAAAGAGAATGATCTTGTTTATATGTACATAAAGAATTTCTGATCAAATTTTGCAGGCGATTTGGATATATTCTTAGACAGTGTAAACTGCAAACGGCTCACTTCGGCATTAAAATTAATTATATCAAACTTCGTCACTAGGGCAAATGATATCGAAAAATCATAAAATTTATTTTCTAGGTACATCAAATATTCTAGATCAAGTTTAACGGAGCCGATCGACGATTCGAAAATCGCAACATCGAAAACGAGCTGGAAGCACGGAAGGCTCCATGCTTCCGATAGCATAGTAACCTTACTCCATATATATATATATATATATATATATATATATATATATATTATAATAATAATATTATAATAATAATAATGTACAAGCGAATGGGATCTGCTTCAGCGAGCAACTTGCCCCCGGTATACACTAGTCAATAATTCACAGTGATCCGTATTAATTTACATACTAAATTAAAAAGGTTAATTTGCATAAAAATTCACAAGTTTTAAACTTTTGTAAAACTGAACATCCATTTTTGATTTTGCATATTCGGTCCAAATTTTTAGCAAACTGACTAAAATATCCTTATACTTTTTTCTCTCTCCTTTTTTTTCTCTTATTTTTTTTCTCTCCGAAGAAGACGGTGGAGGCGAAGACGAAAATAGCCCATCTCGCCTCTGCCCCTCATGCCCTCGCCTAGCCCATGCACTCCCTATCCTCCTCGCCTTCGACTCCGCGGCTGCCGTCCTCACAGTCGCCGCCGGCGACGAAGCGGAAATGCTTCTCGGGATCGAGAAGCAAGCTGGTGAGGGAGGAGGAGAAAAATAATTATACTCCGGTCATGACAAAAAAAAATTATAGAGAGAAAAAAAATAAAAATAAAAATATTTTTTTTACAGTAAAGATAAAATATTATAGAAGAAGAAAGAATATAATGAAATTGCACTGTTAAAATAAAATTATACTGTTTGAAAAAAAAATTGCACTATTTTAAATGAAAGTTGCACTCTTTGAGACAGAAATTACACTATGTGAAATGAGAGTTACACTTTTTAGGCAAAAGTTGCACTTTTTAAGTGAAATTTACACAATTTCTTTTTCTTTTTTTTTTTGTTCCTTCTCTTTCTTTCCCTCTGCTTTCTCGTCCTCCTCCTCCTTCCGCCTCTTGGGATGGCCCCAGTCCCCCACCCCCTTGCCCTCGACGAGCACGAGCTCCGCACCGTCCATGGCGGCGACAAAGTTCATGAGTATGTCCTCACAGTTGCGCGCGCGGTTGACGACACAGCGCAAGGGGGCGAGCTCAGGGGCGCAGCTGTAGTGGCGGAAGAGCGGCGCGAGGGCGCGGGCTCGCCAACGCATTCAACAACACCAACCACTGCATCCCCAGCTCATTAAACCTCTTACACCTGATTTCCCAAAAAAAAAGAAAAAAAACCATTTCCCTCTTCAGAACACACACAAATTAATTGCTAGCATCAAGAAAACAATATATATATATATATATATATATATATATAGAGAGAGAGTCCGGCTGCTATGCTATCGATAGCATCAAACACTTGGTGCTAGAGTCCGGCTGCTATGCTATCGATAGCATCAAACACTTGGTGCTATCGAGTTTTCCACCGTTAGATTTAATCCTTTAATTATTTTTACCCGTTAGATTATACTATTCAACCAACCACTTACTCAACCCTAGGGGGCCCACATCATCCTAACCGCACATTTCTCAATCCAATGGCTAAAAAACTAATAGCATCAATAGCTTGGTGCTATTGATAGTATTCCAGCCTAGTTATATATATATATATATATATATATATATATATATATATATATATATATATATTATGCACTATACAATCATAGTACCAAGCTTGTGGTACATATGAATTTTCGGCCGTTGAATAGATAAGAATGTGCCGGTTAGGATAAATAGTCGGTGCTCCGTTAAATTGGATAGTGGTCCCCCTAAGGTTGAGATGGTGTGGTTGGTTTAATAGTAATAATCGAACGGGTGAAAATAATCAAAGTAGATCTAACGGTAAAAACTCAATAGTAAGGCCAAGGCTTGGTACCAATCGATAGTGAAGTAGCCGACTCTATATATATATAAATATATGAATAATATATATAATATTATATTATCTTATATATATAGTCCCACTACTAATATCCTTTCATGAGTATTGCGCTCCCTTTAACTCATAAGTTTCGGCCTTAATTTATTTATTTGATCATCGTTCACCGAGCCGTAGATTATACTATTTAAACGAGAAACCCCTACCCACATCACCTAAAAGGCGCACACTATGCATCTAAACTTGCGACCACCCATCATCCCCCCTACCCACCACAACATTCCATCAATCACGGTTAAGAATTGATATATGAATACAAGGTCTAATACTCATAAGAGATTATAAGTATGTATATATATTGTATATACATGTATATACATGTAATATAATACCATGTATAGATATACACTTGTATATACATTATATATAATTAATGTATATATACACTGTATATATACATGTCATATACCATTATACCCAAACAATGATAATATCATGTAATATAAATAAAACAATGTAATATACATACAGTATATATACATGTATATACATGTATAATGACATATATATATATATATAATATATATTATATATAATAATATATATAATAGTCCCGCATTTTTTAAAATAACCTTTTTATGAGTATAAAGAGTCTATTGAGTCTATTATACTCATAAAATTTTATGCGACCGTTAGATTAACCCTTTAATCATTTTCACGCCATATAGATTATACTAGTTCAAACCAACAACGCCACTTCAACCCTAAGGGCTCACTATCAATTCGTAACCATAAACCACTCTTCATCCTAACCGTGACATTTTTTTTAATCTGAACGGTCCAAAAATTTATAGTAACAAGGGCTCTATAATCCATATAAGTATAGTAGCCCCAGCGTGTATATATATATATATATATATAAATATATATATATAATATATATAATATATATATAATATATATATATATTGTATATTAAAGAGAGAGAGAGAGAGGAGAGAGATGAGAGAGAGAGTCTCACGCCTACTATACCTACCTTCCAATGCAGTACCATCCGCCCCCTCCCTCCGTACTTATAAGTTATTTCGATGATAGAGCTCCGAATCGACCGATCCCACACTCGTTAATTTATCTAGAACATTGCAAACCATCTAGAACCATCAAATTTCATAATTTTTTCTGAGCATCATTTACTCTTAACCGATCAATCCCACAGCTTCTCACAAAATTGACCAACCTTTCTTTCTTAACAGCGGCCTGCCCCTTCCGTGTGTGAAATACCTTGCTCAGTTTAACCGTGCAGAAAGAATCCCGAATTATTTTGATAGAAATTCTACTTCACTCGCTTAGATAAAGAGTCCAATAACTCTATCTTAAATTGAAGGATCCTGATCATCCCCCGATCTTCCTAAGACACTCACTTCGATTTTACCGTACTCATTTGTATGCGCCCGCCTTCGCATGGACTTTTACTTCACCTGATTTCACCAAAACACTCTATGAAAATTTATTTCTAAGAAGTTTCTACAACTACCTTCAGATTCATAATTTACAGATGTGGATTCGTCGCACATTCCCGCGCAACGCTCCACTCATCGAACAACCCAACTTATCGAGCTACGACAGGGCCCAAATGCTCAATAATAGCTTAGTAGCCGCTACCTATATATAGATATCATTATATATATATTTATATATATATAGCCCTACCTCTCTCTCTCTCTCCCTCCTCCCAATCCCCAGCAGCCCCTCCTCTCCTCTCTCTCCTCTCAATCCATCTACCTTCACCTCTCTCTCTCCATCTTCTCTCTCTCTATAATAATATTTATTTATATATATAAGCACCAAGAACTAAGGTCCCTGGAAACTATTATGGAGCACTATGTGACTTCCGTAACTATTAAGTTTTCTGTACTTGGATTAAATATGTCGGTTAGGATGAGATGGTTCGCCCCCCGTCCTAAGGGTTGAGTGGGTGATTGTTAAGATGAGTGTAATCGAAACAAATGAAAAATGATAAAAGATGGTATAATCTACGGCAGAAAATTAATAAGCACTAAAATGTTCGTGCTATCGAATAGTATCCCAACCGGACTATATATATATATATATATATAATTGAGCTCCTATGCTTTTTTAAAAGTACCAAGTCATTGGTGCTTGTAAGTTTCGACCCTTGGATTAAAGGGAATGTGCGGTTTAAGGCTATGTGGCCTCCTAAGGTGTGAGTGGTTGTTTGTTGAATAGTATAATCTAATAACGGGTGAAAATATGCAAATGCGTTAGAATCTAATAAGTAGAAAATTACCAAGCACCAAGTGGTTGTGCTTTTACAAGCACTCTCGTACCGGACTATCATACTATACTATATATATATATATTTATTATAATATATATATTATATATACCTATAACTGGACTAATCTGGCCCTATATACCCCCCCCTCCATCACGTTTCAACAATATTCGAGTTTAACCCCTACTTTTTTTTCTTTCTAAATACCCCTCATATGTTCTATCACCGTTATTGCAAAATACCCGCCCCGCAGTTATCTCCTAATTAAGTTAACTATGGGTTAAACGCTTTTTTAGTAGTTCCGAGTCTATAACTATATGCACAGTCTCAAAAAATACAAAATGCCCAATTTCTTGCCCTTAACTTAAGGGCAACATAAGCAAAATGCGCCACCGCGTACGAGGGGTAATCATGGAAAAGACCACAAAAAGTACAACAAATATTTTTCGTACCCTTGACTCTAAGGATAAACAAGCCAAAGTACAGCCCTGATCCGGTCGGACCCAGGTATATTTCGAACAGGCAAAAGTAATTTTACCGAGAGATTAACGGAGTTAATGTATACCAGATTTTTTAACTCTAAGGGGTATATTAGAATATTATAGGAACAGTAGAGAAAGATTATTTTAATATTACCACTTCTAGAGAGCACTAAATCGGAAAGTCAGCGAACTTTTCAAGGGTATATAAGCAATTGCCCAAATATAAATATATCATAGAGTCCGCTTACTTACTATCGATAGTAGCAAGCCGACCTTGTACTAAATTGAAGTTTTCTAAAGGAATCTAACCGTTATCTACTGTAAGGAAGTGAATTCTCGAAATCCGAGAATCTTAGACTTCCTTGGATGCTGACTGTGTTACTCGAGTGTAAGGTTCGTAGGGCTCTGGAACGAGCGTAAGCTGCGACGCGGCTTACTCAGCTCAAATTCATGCTTGAAAATTAATTTCGAAGCCCTAAATCTTAAGTTCAGAGCTTGGATTGAATATTAATTTTCGTGCCGATGCTCTGAGGCCGAGGCCTAATTCAAGTCCGAGCGAGCTCGAAGCCCTAAACGAGCCGCTTGAAATTTCTCAACATAATTATACGATGCAATAGTTTTAATTGTATAGAACATTTTTCTTATAATTTAATTAAAAAAATATGTTTAATAGTTCGAAGTACAAAATAATTATATGAAATATAAGTATTATAAATATGCAAAATATAATTTAGAGTTGAATATCTAATTTTTCAGCCCTTACATGTCTTTTCTTTCCGCCATCATCTCTATATTATTCATTTGTTATTTATGCAGTAAAAAATAAATAATATATAGATAGAAATATTGCGATTAAACTATCGCAATTATGTAAGCTAAAATTAAAATTTTATATTGAATAATAATTTTTACTATTTAAAAATATTATGCTAGTATTTTCTCAAGCATACCAATTAATAGCAAAGTAGGCAACAGTGGGCATATGATGTTACTTGGTAACTTAGAGGGCTTCCGGCTTGGCCACTTAGGGTGAGAGATAGAAAAAGAGAAAGAGAGAAACATATTGAAAATTTAGAGCTCTGTGAAAGAAAGAAAGAAAGAAAGGAAAAATATATAAATTTAGTAAAAGTTTGCTTTTTTATTTGTCTATTGGGTTTGTTTTTATGTGCCAACAATATTGGCCTAATTTTAACTAAACTCACATTATTCACTCAACCTATATATTATTAAAATAGATTATATTTATATAGCATAGTGTAGAACTACTATGCTATCGAAAATATAGAGGATTTGATGTTTTTGAATTTTTGACCCTTTGATTAAAAATTGTATGGTTGGGATGATTGCGGTCTCCCCTAGGATTAAATAATACTCTTAGGTACTGTTTGGTTCGGGTATAAGTAAGAACTAGCTATTACAGGGATATGTACAAATATGGGGATAAGAAAAATAGTGTTTGGATGAAAATTGGGTTATTCCCGGAGTTAAGAACAATTTTAGATAGTTTTATATAAAAAATAGAGGTGTTGGTGGGGATAACCAAGAATTACTATTTTCGAATAAAAAATTAACGTTTGGGTATAAAGGGGGGATAAGAGCCTATTCCTATCCCTATCCCCTAACCAAACGCTATCTTAGGATTGAGTGGTCCCTACAAGGTAATAATAATATTAATCCAAAGATAAGAAACGATTAAAGGGATTGATCTAAGAATTAAAAAATTGAAAGCACCATATTTGTATACTTTCGATAGTATAGTAGCTCTACTATATATATATATTCGAGCTTTTCGAGCTTTTCGAGCCTAATTCGAACAAGCCGAGTAATACTCAAGCTCGGCTTGAAATGAATTTCGAGCCTTTTTTTTGTTCAAGCTCAGCTCATTTAATTTCGAATCGAGCTCGAGCGAGCCAAATATCGAGTTGAACACGAGTCGAACGAGAGCCGGCTCGCTCATTTGCCAGCCCTAGGCTTCGGAAAGTCCAAAGGTGATTATAATGCCTGAAACGTATTAAGGAAAGGTCCACGGGAGCACCAGTGCAAAATCTGCACTGGAGCAGAAATGCTCTCGGGGACCGGTCCCTGGCAGGGAGGGACCGATCCCATCAAGCTGGGCTGCGGGGGTCTCTGATGAGACCGGTCCCTGGCAGTGAAGGACCGGTCCCCGTACGTTGGCCCAGCGAAAATAGCCGAAATTTGGCTAAGTCCCGAAAACGCAACTCTCGGGAACCGGTCTCTCGGACAAGGACCGGTCTCCCGGGGATCAGTCTCTCGGGCAAGGACCGGTTCCCGAACGCGAAATTCTTCTGCCCGAGATGGAAGGCTCTCGGGGACCGGTCTCCCCGAGCTGGGACCTGTCCCTCACTGCGAAAATGCCGAGAGAGGGCTGATTCAGAAGATAAAAAGTTGAGGGGGCTATCTGCAAAATGGCCTTTAATAGAGGCTGGGGGACCTCTTCTCTCTCTCATTTGCTCTCTAACCTCTCACACTCTTCCCTCTCTCTTTCTAGAAAGAAGAAGAAGGAGAAGAAGAAGGAGAGGAAGGAGAGGAAGGAAAAAAAGAAGAAGTGGAAGGAGAAGACCAAGAAGAAGAAGAAGAAGATCTTTTTCTCTCTTCCCTTCAAGCTAGAGCAAGCTTGGAGCTTGGTTTGGAGGTAAGCCCTAAATCCTCTAATGGTGTTTTTAGGGTTTGGGGATTTTATTGTTTAGAAATGGTTCGAATGGAACCAAGTGGAGATGAATAGAAGGTTCGAGCTCGCATTTGAAGCTCGCACCACGGATTTCCCCCTCATTGCCATTCTAGGGCATGGATTTGGGATTCTTGGAGATCGAGGGTTTTGATCTATTTTACTGGGTCGCAAACCAAATTGCTAGGTCTCGGAATGCGTCGGCGAAGATGGTTCGTCGATCCGACGAGTGAATGCGGAGTTATCGCCAAAACGAGTACTTGAGGGCTCGCTTCGCCCCGAGGAGTTGAAGCGACGTGCAAAGACCGCAGCGTCGAGTTTTCTATCGTCGCGGCATCACCAAGAGGTGGGTGGTGTCCATCCCGAACCAATCGGGCTCCCTTTTATGTCTTAGTACTTTGAGATCTTGCATCCTGTGTTCACATGCATTGTAGGATAATTATGCAATTGCCTTTCCTTATGTTTCCTAGCTGATATCAGATTATGCATTAGTGCTGTATAAAGGGGATGATGAGGATTGGGTCAAGACTTGTGATCCTATAGTGCAGCAGTGAAAAAACGATGCAATAGTTGAAATAAAGAACGAGTGGCATCTAGTTGTTAATAAACAGAGAACGAGAGACATCTAGTTGTTAGTAAACAAAGGAACGAGTGGCATCTAGTTGTTAATAACCAAAAAACGAGTGGCATGTATGAGTTGTAGCGTGTATGAAACCCATTGACTATGGTGACAGTAACCCTAGAAGATAGGGCACCCTTGAGGTGGGAGAATTGGATCATACTCATTGTCTGCTCCCAACTTGTGATGGTCGCTCCACACAAGTAGTGCGCTCCGGAGTCGGTCACGAGGGATAGCCTATGTGGGGTCCCGTGGGATAGGGATAGCCTATTTCGGGTCCCGAGGGATAGCCTATGTGGGGTCCCGCAGACGGTCTCGAATTCATAGCATCGAGACGGCTATATGAGTAGTGGGTGGAATCCCGAATGAGCCACGAGGTTAATGAACGAGTAAATAGATTTACTTCTTGGACATATGAAGGGCTAGTTGGTTATCTATTTCATTGTTCATGCATCCATTATATTCATGATTCGGGCACTGTAGAGCAGCTTACTATCTGTTTCTACAGCTTTTATATCTATCTATCTATCTATCTGTTTATCTACCTATGCCCACTTGGACCTAGTGGGGAGACCGGCGGAGTCGGCGGCCGAACCCACTGGGAACTATGAAAGATAGTTCTCACCCCACTCTTTTCAGGTTCGAGCTTGGGCGTCCCCGGCGAGCGCGAGCATCGCGATAAGGGCTTAGCGCCCTAGTTGCATTAGCTATCCACCTATTTTGCATTAGTTCCACCCTGTAGTTATGTTCGAGAGTAGATGTTGTATAGGGTGAGGTTTGAGTGCTTATATTTATATTTTGGAAGAATGTAAAAGATGTAACTAAATGTATTAAGTTGAATGAATGTAATAGATAGAACCCTTCTCTCTTTATCTATTTGTATGTTTCATACTTGTATCTTGCTCTTAGTTGTTTGCACTGGTGGTGCTCCTTGTGATCGTGTATTTATGAATTGATTCCTGGGTAAATTCTTATACATGATCAGTTGGTTAGCCTTAGGCGGACAGGGGAGGTCCTGTCCGTTCGGCGTTTGTTCGACGCGCCCGGACCGGACCAAATTGGTAGCGGTCTCGGGGCGTGACATCTACCCTTTGATCATTTACACCCGTTAGATTATACTATTAAACCAACCACCCATTCAACCCTAGGGGACCACTATTAATTTAACCGAGGACCACTATCATCCTAACCGCACATCCTTTCATCCAACGGCCGAAAACTCAATAGTACCAAGGGCTTGGTATATACACACAAATTAATTGCAAGCATCAAGCACGAGCTCCGCAGCATTCCCAGTTCCTCCTCCTCCGCTCGCTCTCCGACTCCGACATGTTTGGCCTCGCCGTCGCCACCCCGGCCCTCCGCAAGCCCTCCGTCGCCTCCTGCTCTTTTGGCGCCTCGGGCGCCCTCGCTATCCTCCGCGGATGCCCGCTCCTCGAGGAGCTCTCCCTCAAGCGCCTCCGCGGCCTCGACTCCCCACTCCTTCTCGTCGACAACGATGACAACGCAGGTGGCAACGCAACCTCGTCCTCGCTCCGATCCATCTGCTTCAAGGAGCTGTACAATGCGCAGTGCTTCGCCCTGCTCATCCTCGGCGCCCCCAACCTGAAAAGCCTCAAGCTCTTCTGCTGCTCCGGCGGCTGGGACCCCTTCCCCGAGGCGCTCCCTACCGCCGCCCTGGCGCTCGCGGAGGTCCACCTCGAGAAGCTCCAGGTCATCGACAGCAGGCTCACCGCCCTCGCCCTCTACGCCAATGAGACGGTCGGTGAGGGGAGGGCGGGGTCGAGGGCCTCGCGGCTCTGACGGGGATAGAAAGAGAAATAATGTAAGTAGGAGGAAAAAGGAGGAAGATGATGGGAAGGAGAAATGGTGTAAATTTTATCCAAATAGTACAACTTTGGTCTAAAAAGTGTAATTTTCATTTCAAAGAGTATAATTTCTGTCTCAAAGAGTGTAACTTTTACTTAAAATAGCGCAATTTTTTTAAAAATAGTGTAATTTTATTTTAACAATGCAATTTCATCATCTTCTTCATTCTTCTACAATTTTTTTTATCTTTTCTGTAGGAAAAAAATACTTTTTGTTTTTATTTTTATTATTCTTATTTCTTCTCTTTATAATTTTTTTTGTCACGACCTCTCCCTTGCCTCTATCACAACTACCACGACGTCATCGAAGGCGAGCTCGCCGCCTCCTACGACGTCACGGTGTTCCGGCATGCGGTAGAGGAGGAGAGCCTGCGTCTCGACGTCGTCGTGTCATAGTGGAGAAGGAGAGTCGCGGCGCGGCTTCAGCGGGGTCGGAGGCTAGAAGGGTGGGNCTTCTTTTCTCCTTCTACACCCTCACCCCCCTCTCCATTTCAACGACAATAGGAAGAAAATCGAGGTGGGCGTGGATGGAGAGGTGGGAGAGGGCGAGGGCGAGGGCGAAGGTAAGGGCGAGGGCGAGGGCGAGGGCGAGGGTGTGAGAGCAGAGGCGAGGCAGGCCGTCTCCGCCTCCGCCTCCACCGCCGTTGCCGCCATCAGGAGAAGGAAAAAAAATAACGAGAGAAAAAAAGAAAGAAAGAAAAAGGAATAAGGGTATTTTGGTCAGTTTGCTGAAAATCCGGTCCGAATCTGCAAAATTGAAAAAGGCGACCCAATTTTGCAAAAGCTCAAAATTAGCGAATTTTTTATGCAAAATGGCCAATTAAAACTATATTAAATTATTTTTAATATTAATATATCATATAATATAATTTTTAATATTAATATATCAAAATTAGTGGATTTTTCTTCCAAAATCTCTTATCTCTAGTGGACCTCTCAATATATAGAATTAGAAGCCAGATGAAGTTCTGACCATTAGTCAGAGAAAAAAGAACGAATTTGATCTTATAGGATTCCCATGAAATTCTTTGATTTCTTCTGGAAGCAGATGATTATTCATCTGCTTCTCACGTTCCGTGAATAGCCGGGACATTGAGGAAGATCCAAAAAAGCATTTCGGGAATCGATCTGATTCTATCTCTGTTCGTTCCTTTTGAAGAAAGGAAGGATCCCGAAGAATCGATCTTTATTTTAGTTGCTGAATCTCTGTTTGATCGATCAATGTGTGATATTATGAATCCTCATTTCTAGTGGAATCGAAATGATCTATGGATTGATCAGAAGATCCTTTCAATTGGCTAGAATCTGTACTCTTGACTACTTAATAGTTAATAATTATGCAAAGTTATTAAATTTGATAAATTTTTAATATAAGTAAATATGAAATTTAAATTTAAAAAATAATAAAAGTTGGGCATCTCAATAAAAAAGTAAAAAAAATTTGAGGGGCCTATTTAGAAATGGCCTTAAGTCTCTAAGTATAAATATCTCTACATACATTTTTCCTCAAAAAGTAAAATAAGAAAGTGTGTCACGCCCCGGGGCCGATTTTCAAAGCTATTTTGAAAATTCATTACCATTTTGAAAACTCAGAGTCGCGGAAGATGTACCTTTTTTTTTTTTTTTTTTCCACCTGGCCCACGTGACGTAATACCCCCACACAAACAGTTTCTCTGTCCACTCGGACAGAGTCTCTTTATATTTGCACGGCGTACAACGATACAACAGGATCACAACCACAACCTACAATTACCAATCAACAACCAATTAATGATATGCATTTTCATACAAGCTAACAATCCTTAGAGATGATGCATGCCTCTTAAGCACTCCTTAGGCGCTGGATGAGCAATGCACAGTACAACAATCATCCCTATTTAAAAGTGCTTCCCACACGAAGCTTTTGTTTTTAAACTCTAATTCATCTCATTCATAAAAACCATTCGAAACCTTTTTAAAACTGTTTTCCATACGGAAACTCTATTTGAAAACCAGCTAACCTCGGAGGGTAGAATCCGCAAAGCGTATAAATCCAATCTGAAACCAAGGATCCAAAACCACATATTGAAAACTCCAATCTCATGTATAATAAAACATCCATAATCTCATGCATATGAGGAAAACCAACTCATTCAAACAATCATAAGATCATCTAACATGCATAACGGAAATCACAACATTCAAACATCTAACTGAACCATTTATTTAAATGACTACTAAAGGCGGAAAGAAATAAACAACAGGGTGGCGATCGCTATACCAGACTAGCTAGATCGTCCTCCGCTCGTCGAGCCCAAAATCCAACTCCTCGTCTATGTCACCTGGGGGAAAATGAGGGTGAGACCCGCAACCATGGTTTTCTCAGTGGGTACGACAGAGCCACGAAGGCAAGCCGTAATCACCGAAACCAAAGGAGATAGATAAACAAATATAGATGCTGATATATGAAGAAGACTACAATAGCTATAACAGATATGAACATGATATGATGTAAAAGGTAACTACAGTAGTAATAGAACAGGAATAATAACTGAGCAAGAATGAAACTACTACTGTAACCAAAAAACTCAACTTAACAGATGCCTCAAAAGTGAATAGTCCAAAACAACAACCCAATCTGATACTGCTATATTGGTCCGCAGACCTCAAGCGTTGCCTGTCACAGAGCAAACACTGCGAGCTTATTCATGCGTCACCGACGACCTATCCGGATACGTACACCCCTTGGTTGGTGGCCAAAACCAACCTGGTGTCTAGAATACACAGTGCTTGACTAAATCATGCTGATATGCTCAAACGAAAACCGGCAAAAAGAGACCGGTGCCATGGCCGAAGCCAGGTGCAAGGGCGTACAACACCGAACCACGATCAACCAGATCGAAACACATGACAAGAGAGTCGATGTGTTGCCTGGACCCAAGGTCCACAGAGATGCAATATACGAGTGTAAGCCTGCTCTACATGTCTATCCACAACTATACAAATGCAATCAACGGAATACGATAAACAAGCGATAAACAATCAACTGACATGTAGAGACTACGATACTGATATGAACGAACAGAGGAAGGGTGAAACGATCTCACCGACTACCAGCTCGAAGCACCCACCTATCACTGTCGCGTCGGAACACTGGGTACGCACAGAATCTACCGGACCTAAGAAGATCCACTAAGTCAGTATCCAATCCATTAACCCAAAGCACGAGACTCACAAACCCCCACACAAGATCCCCAAATCGATTTTCCAAAACCGATCCCCGTAACTCACCGGAAGTCCCGAAAACCACACCGGGACGCCGTCGGGACCCACTAAGTGCCCCGAAACTCACTAACTCGTGTCACGAGTCACCTGCTGCCCAAAACACTCCAATTTGGATGTTTTGGCAGCAAACACAAGATAGCGCAACTACACCATTACTGTCGGATAATTGTACGAATCCGGGTTCCCGGAAGTGTCTATTTCGACACCGGAACCCACCGTCGCTCACCCATCATCATCGAACCCACAAAATGATGATGGTGACAAGCCAACAAGGCTCAGCGACAATTTGCAGGATAACCAAACCACGTTGGAAGAAATCCGAACCGAAACCGCGTTCTTTCGGCGAATTTCGCCGAAAAACGTGCCGGAATCGACTTTTCGATTTCCGCAAAAGCTATCAGATCATGGACAATCAGTCCAAAGGTCAAACACACTCATACACACTGCCCACAGTAGCCACAAGGCGTACAATTGCGCAAAAGCCCTTGTATTTACATAAAATCCATTATTTTATGTAAATCTGGCGACTTCTATGACTCATTCTCACAAACCGACGACTTCTAAGTTTCGCCGAGACACGTACTGACAGGTCTCGACGTACCGGGGGCCATGCTCACGATCCGGAGCACAACGGCTCACTGTGGGAAGTGCGGGAGCAACCCGAAGGTTCAGCGAACAGCGCGCAGTCGGAGAAGATCGCGCCAAACAGGGGTAACCGGACACTGCTGATCCAAAGTGAGGTGAGCACTGTGATCAGCACTGACCAACGATCACCGTGCTCACCTCCGGAGGCATCAGGAATAGCCTCGGATCGCCGGATAAGCGTGCGCAAACCCAAAACAGCAGCCAAACAGGCTCGACAGGGTCGACACCGCCGAAACAGCGGAACGGAGTCTCCCCGACAGAATCTAAGGTGAGCACGATGATCAGCAATTTGCTATGATCATCGTGCTCCCTTCCGCAGAGATCAGGGAGACTCGGGAAGCTCAGAACACAAACTCGTCCAAAATAAGCCCTATTTCGGGCTTGGCCGGGGCAAGCTTGCTCCGGCCGGCCTTCGGCGGCACGGCGGCGTGCGCGGCGGCCAGGAACGGGTGCGGGGGAGGTGAAGAGTGAGGTGCTCACCTCAGTTGGCGACTGGAAGCGGTGGCGGCAGCTGTGGAACAAACCGAGCCCGCACAGCAAGGGCACGGGTTCCACGGGCAATGGCGGCCACGGCGGCGGCCGGGGCCGGTCGGGGACGGCGGAGGAGGGTTGCAGGAGGTCGGAGGGATGTCTCGGGTGCGGCCCCGAGCGGCGGCGGCGCGAGGGAAGGGCTACAAGCTTGCCTCGGCCTGGCTCGGTCTGGGAAGCTGCAGGCGGCTGGAGCGGCTGCGGCGGCGCTCCGGGCGGCTCGGGGCGTCGGTGGCCGGCGGGGGAGACTCCGACGAGGTCGGGACGACGCCGGCTACGGACCCAGAGGCACTGCAGCCTCGGCCAGGCTCTAACCCGAGGGAAATAGAGAGAGGGATGGAAAGAAAGATGGGTGGTGGCTCGGCGGCGGCTGGGGATCAGCCGGCGGCGGCCGGGGGTGCGCGGCTANAGACTCCGACGAGGTCGGGACGACGCTGGCTACGGACCCAGAGGCACTGCAGCCTCGGCCAGGCTCTAACCCGAGGGAAATAGAGAGAGGGATGGAAAGAAAGATGGGTGGTGGCTCGGCGGCGGCCGGGGCTCAGCCGGCGGCGACCGGGGGTGCGTGGCTAGGGCGGGCGAGCAAGGTGAAGGTAGCAGGGGCGACTAGGGTAGCTGGGGGCTGGCTAGGGTTAGGGTTAGGGGATCAAAACCCTAGGAGCTATAAATACCAAGGTGCAACTTTGCAAATAAGTCCACCAAACCTCAGTATTTATAACTGAGTCCTTCACAGTGCGTGTAAAACGCGCGAACACCCCTCCACGTGCGATCCCACCTGAAACGGTACATAAAATATCGCGACTTTCGCGAAAATATCATTTTGCCCTCACCGACCTCTCCTCGATCAACGTGCGATCTCCGCAGATCCGTCCGTCGGATTTGCGAACGGATCGCACCAGTGCGATCAGCACCTCGGAGATAACAAAGCTACAATTTTGGTTCACCTCGATTGACCACGGATTCGCGACGAAATCCACTCTCTCTCCAAAAGGCCAAATATCACGCACAATTACATATAAAACACGTATTATCAGATTTTCTCGAAATCCGTGCATCAAAACCAAAATCCATCAACGCCAGTAGTTCCAGAATAGCTGAACCGGTTGAAACGAGCTATTGGACTGCTATGAACGGAGTCCAATACGCACCAGAAGCCAACTCTACTCCGTGGCTTCTCCGAAAAATCGGAGTTGCTATTCACTTAAGTGAAAACTAAAAATCGCGTATCTTCCCATTTAAGAAAAGTGCCAGCCTTGTTGAGTGTGTATGACGCCCTGATGATGTCCAGAGAAATTCGGGATGTACTCATCTACACTTTACAAAACCCCGAGCCCTATTATGCTTATTTTGCTGAGATGAATATGAAAGAAGCATTGTACTCCAGACATATCGCCAATGTTGCTTTCACTGACGAGGACATGCTGTTGGGAACTGCTCATCACAATAGGCCGTTATACGTGACTGGGACAAGCGATGGAGAGAAGATTAATCGTATTCTAATTGATCCTGGATCCTCAGTCAACATCTTGACTTTAAGAACTTTGAAAAGTTTAGCTCTGAATGTCGATCATCTGTCCTCAGAAAAAATTTTGATTCAAGGCTTTAATCAGCATAGCCAAAAAGCTCTCAGGTCGATCATTTTTCCTATAAAATTTGGAGCATTGCGGACCGATGTAAAGTTCTATGTGATAAATGCAGATACTTCGTATAAAGCATTATTGGGACGGCCTTGGTTGCACGAGTATAATGTTGTCCCCTCTACTCTTCATCAATGTATGAAATATATTAAGGATGGAGAAGATTCAAATTGATGGTGAATACGCCCATTTGGAGTGCAGAAGTACGATATAAGATGCGACGGTATTTTGCAGAATCTGAAAAGGATATACAATATTGTCTCCGCGAACTTGAAGAGGGTAAAGTTCGAGAGCGATAAAAATTTATCAAAGGGAAGATAAAATTGAGATAATAAAGAAATATGATTCCCAACTTACTTCGGAATTGATTCAGGAAGATTCGCGATGATGAAGAACATTAAGGAAAATGTTGAAACATTTTCTTTTCAAGTTACAACATGCCCTGGGGCAAAGAAGACTTCATCAGACAGATGATAGAGATTTCTCGACATCTCTGATGTCAAATAAAAAACGCACCCATCCCATGGTTGTGTCGAAAAAAAAAAAAAAAAATATTCATAATGAATCCTGAAATTGATTGAGGATTCCTTAAATATTTACTCGAGTTCCATATAGACATATAAAACTGCTTCACTATAAGTGACTCAACATAAAGTGAATGATCTAAAAACCTTCATTTGTACCTCCTCAGAGTGGAGAAAGTCAAAGAAAAGAAAGAATCAAAGAAAGGGACCTTTTTTTACAAGCCAGATGATTTATACCCTCTGATCTTCAATCAGCTTGACTAAACTCTGATGAGAATATATGAAATGTCAACATGCAAAAACTTTTCGCAAAAAATCTCAAAAGACATTGATAAATAGATCGGGATTCTGTAACGAGGTCACGAGCTCCAATCGAAAATTTTTTCAGAATAATGTGGAATCCACCACAGAAAAAGAGTCCATTGCTTCCAAATGGCCGAACGGTACACAATGAAAGGGCCTAGGTATATCATTTCAATCTGCTCATGTGCCCAAGATAACCAATATATGATTCACTCGTTCATACGACATAATTGACTATGATTACAAATAAAGACATAAAGCAGATAAGGACACAAAAAGAAGAGTCATGTGCTTCCAATGGCCGAACGTACACATGAAACGGCAGGATATCATCAATCCTGCTCATTGCCCCAAGATAACCAATAATGATTGCACGTGTCATATCGACATACTGCACTAATGATTGACAATAAGGGCACATCAAAGCAAGATAAGGACACGATCTGCTGCAACTGAGCCAGTAAGAAACAAAGCTTCTGATTAAAAAGATGCTCCATCAGCGAAGCTTGAAGAGGGGGGCAAGCCCACCGTTGATGAGCTTTTAGAAATAAAATTGGGGAACGAAGAAGATCGAAGATCACTACTATATTAGTGCACTAACTTCGCAGAGAAGATCAAGAACATGTTGAAAATTGTTGTTTAGAATATAAAGACTGTTTTGCTTTGGACATATAAAAAATCGCACGGAATTAGATCCGAGTGATTGACGTTCAAAACTTGCCATTAGCCAGATCGTGGTTCCAGTAAATCAACGCTCCAGGAGTCGAGCAAGGGTTGACCTAGAAGAACAGATCAATAACAGAAGCTAAAAAGCTTATTAAAGTAGGTCAATCAGAGAAGAAAAATAATGCTGACTGGATTGGTGAGCATAGTGCCCAGTAAGAAGAAGAATGATCAAATTCGTGTTGCTTGACTTTTCGAGATCTGATATAAAGCATGCCCAAGGAGAATTTTCACTGCCCAGTCACGTTAAAGCTGATGATCGTAAACTTCAAGTACGAGATGTTTTCCTTCATGGATGGTTCCTCTGGTGATAACCCGAATAAAGATGGCGCCTGAGGACGAAAAACACACCAGCCTTTAGATACTCCAATTGGCTATATACTGTTATCAAGGAGTTATGCCGCTTGTCCTAAAAAATGCAGGACCACTATGCAAAGGGCTATGACAGTAATTTTGATGACTGCTCCACAAAAGTGTTGAATTGTTATGTTGACCGATTGGTTGTCAAAACCTGTAAATAAAAGGCACTCATTTTGAAGACGTTAATAACAGTTTTCACCAGATGAAGAAAATATAAAGTCGAAATGAATCCTACTAAGTGCATTAGAGTTTATTCAGCGCAATTCTTGGTTTATTGTAGCACGATAGAGGAATTGATCGACGCACAGGCAAAATTAAGGCTAATCATAGAATTGGCCTCCCCAAAGAATTTGAAGCAATTGCGGTCTTTCAAGAAGATTGGCTGATACCATTAGAAGATTCATATCAAATTTATCTGGCATGAATGTAAACCATTTCTAAATTGGTGAAGAAAGATGCACCTTTATACTGGGATATGATTGTCAAATCAGCATTGATAGACATTAAGTAAATATTTATTAAGTCCCCCCCCAGTAACTTGCTGCCCCTATTTCATGCAGGCTGTTAATTTTATATACCGCTGCACCCCTTGAAGGATCGCTGAGTGCACTTCTTTGCTCAAAATAATGAAGAAGGAAAGGAAAATGCTCTATATTATCTTAGTAGGATGTTAGTGGGGGCAGAAAATTCTTACTCACCAATTGAAAAGCACTGTCTAGCCCTCATATTTGCCGTTAAGAAATTAAGACATTATATGTTGGAACAGAAAATTCATTTAATTTCGAGGGTGGACCCGCTTAAATTCTTAATGACCAGGCCAGTTTTGACAGGAAGGTTGGCAAAGTGGGCTGTTATACTCCTTGAATTTGACATCACTTATGTACCACAGAAAGCCATCAAAGGGCAAGACTGGAAGGTTGGCAAAGTGGGCTGTTATACTCCTTGAATTTGACATCACTTATGTACCACAGAAAGCCATCAATGGGCAAGTACTTGCTGATTTTCTAGCTGCGCACCCAATTTTAGATGACTCACCTTTGATTTGTGATTTGCCCGATGAGCGTATCATGTTTACTGTAGAAGACCAACCCTATTGGAAAATGTATTTTGATGGTGCATCCTCAATTCAACCAGTTTTCGCTCCAAATATCCCTCAGATTAAGGCCGGGATAGGGTTAATCTTTGTAACACCTGAAGGAGGCATTTTAAGATACTCATTAGCCCTTTCTTAGCCTCGCACAAATAATGAGGCTGAATATGAAGCTCTTATTGCTAGTTTAGAAATTGCTATTCAGTTGAACATACAAAAATTGCATATCTATGGAGACTCCCAATTAATCATCAACCAAGTTGAAGGGGAGTTTAAAGTGCATAAACCTGAGTTGGTCGAATATCAAACAAAAGTGAAATATCTTATGAAGAAAATCCCATATATAAAAATAGAAAAAGTGTCCAGGGCTATAAATGGAAAGGCTGATGCCCTAGCTAGACTGGCTAAAGAGCTTGCTGATCCCACCATGGATGAGGTCCAAATAATTATATGGAATCGAAAAATATTATCCCCGGCTGACTTAAATTAAGAAAAAGATACGAAGGAAGCTGAAGTTACAAATATCGATATAGAAGATGATTGAAGAGAACCTTTCATCGATTTTCTCAAATATAATAAACTGCCAGAAGAAAAGTCAAGATAAGCACAAATTAAGAAAAGAGCGATGAGATACGTATACGTTAATAATCAACTTTATCGCAGATCTTTTGATCAATTATGGCTTAAATGTTTATCACCAAATGAGATTAAACAAGTCATGCATGAAATTCATTCGGGTGTTTGCGGTGCGCACCAATCAGGGCCAAAAATGCGCCTCAAATTTAAACATTTGGGATATTATTGGCCAACAATGATACAAGATTGTATGATGTATGCTAGAAAGTGCCATCAATGTCAAATCCATGGTGACTTCATTCATCAACATCCAAACCCCTTGCATCCTACAATCGCCTCATGGCCATTTGATATGTGGGGAACATATGTGATAGGGCCTATCAATCTACCATCTTCCAGGGGGCATAAGTTTATTCTTGCCGCTACAGATTATTTTTCTAGATGGGTTGAAGCAATCCCACTTAGAGAAGTAAAAGCAGATGATGTTGTCAAATTCTTTAGAGAAAATATTCTATGAGGTAATGTATAAGCATTGCGTACACAATAGACTGATGCAATTGTTATTCTCTACTACCAAGTAGACTATATATAATAAAGGGTAGAATGATATGATAAAAACATGGATAGAGTAGATATTTCATGCAATATTTGTGTCCTATGTAAAAATGTATGGTCCCCTAAATGGGAGTCTTGATGGTTCGTTCCCATAATTGGCTCAAGTGGATTCCAACTAACATGGGGTTGCATCGATGTTTCCATCGATGCCATCCTTCTAATCTTAATTAGAATCCGTCATCATCGCCGAACCACAAGCTTCCAACCAATGCTTAATATTCTCAAGTATGCTCAGATCAACATCATGTGCGTTATACCAATTATTGTGCAAATAGATGATATTCTTTCAACGGCATTGGATATATAGAAACGCTATATATGGCAACAGTAAACATGGAGATCAAACTTGTCTATCGCAAAGATACCAAATTCAGAAATGGCCAGAACCAAGCACAGAGATAGTCAAGGCGCGACAGTGAGATCGATAGCACGCAACGGCGGGGAATCCGTACACTGTTGGCAAGATCAGAACCGAAGACCGAAGGGTAGCAGCACAACGCCTTCCCTACGACCAAGATATCGAGGAACGGGCCTTAACCGAGACCAACAAGAATTCCACAAATCCACGAAGAAACCAACAAATCGTCCGTGTAGATCGGGCAGATAAACCGTGAGAAGGTAGATCCGGACGTGTGGGTATGTCGGACGCGAGGAGGAAGAAGGGCTTCAGGTGGATGTGAAGGGCTTCGGGCGGAGGTGAAGCCGTAGGTGAAGGGGTTTGGCCAGCAGTGAAGGGCTTCGAGTAGAAGTGAAGCCGGAGGTGAAGGGGTTCGGCCGGCGGTTCAGGGGTAAGGGCGGAGGTGAAAGGCTTCGAGCGGAGGTGAAGCCGGAGGTGAAGGGGTTCGGGCGGCGGTAACGGGCTTCGGCCGGAAGAAAAGGGCTTCGGGCGGAGGTGAAGCCGGAGGTGGAGGGGTTCGGCTGGCGGTGAGGGGCTAAGGGCAGAGGTGAAGGGCTTCGGCCGGAGGTGAAGCCGGAGGTGGAGGGGTTCGGCCGGCGGTGAAGGGCTTCGGGCGGATGTGAAGAGGCTTTGGGGAAGGGCTTCGGGTCAGAGGTGAAGGGATTCGGCCGGAGTGGAGGGGCTTCGGGAGGAGGCAGATCCGGCGGTGAAAGGGCTTCGGGGTGAGAAAGGGGAGGAAGGGGAAAGCCGGAGTGAAGGGCTTCGAGGTGAGAAAGGGGAGGAAGGGGAACGATCAACATGGGAGAAAGGGGAAAGCGAAAGGGCTTTGGGAGCCGTACGGGGCTAAAGCGGGGAGGGGGGGTGGGGTTAGTAAACCCCACCCCAAACCGGGTTATCAGGGGGGGTGGGGTTAGTAAACCCCACCCCAAACCGGGTTATCAGGGATAACCCGGTTTGGGGTGGGGTTTACTAACCCCACCCCTAAATGGAAGTGTTTGGGGATTAAATGGGGGTTAAAGTGTTATTCCACTCCTTAACCCCCAACCAAACGCAAGCTAGAAATATCTTGCAAAAACTTACCTCTAGTCCCAAGCTCTACCAAGGCTTTCTTGTAGGAGAGCTTCTAGCTCTTCAAATCCTCCCGAAATCCCTTCTCCAAGCTCCTTCTCCTTCTTCTCCTTGCTCTAGGGCAACCTTCTAGAGAGAGAAAGAGGAAGAAATGAGAGAGAGAGGTGTGTGTGTGTTTGCTGTGAAAAGGGGGAGAGGATTGGTATAATACATGTTGCTACAATAGCAACTAGGTCCCTCAGCTTTCTATTATGCAGCAGACCAACCCTTGCTGCCAGAGCCACGACGTACCGGTACACGGACTCCCGTATCGGTACGAGGCCGCGCAGATGCCAACCCGAGAGCAGAGTCCTCTCGGGTGCGCAGGGTTTGTACCGGTACACGGGGTCCCGTACCGGTACACCACCAAGACTGCCCAGACCAGAGAGCAGCCAGTGCTTGGGTCGCTTGCTGTACCGGTACAACCACCATGGTGTACCGGTACACAATGCTCTAGAATGCTGTTTTGGTTTCAACTCGACTCTACTTCGCGTCGGTCGATGCCAAAACCATTTCAACACTTCTTAAACTCATTTTTACCTTCCAACTTTGTTGGAATGCAAAATGGAACTTGTCCAACCATTTGTCTCGGCATTTTAACTAATTTGGTTAAAATTCGATAATCGCTATTGAGGTTTCGCTACGTTACAATAAAAGTGGCCATTTCACTACTAGATATATGGGTGTGCCCTACACCACTATAGATGCAGCTCGGTAAAGTTATAGCTGGAGCTTCTTTTTTATAAGATTTGATTAGCACTGTCAAATATATCGGTGTTCCAACTAAGGCTTAAAGTGTACCGAATAGCCATATTAGTGTTTCGTTTCTGGTTATGATGTGAAAAATCATGTCTTCACTATAAAAGTGGTCATATCACTTTTCCCTAGATATATGGGTGTGCTCTACACCACTACAGATGCACCGCAATAAAACAATAGTTAGAGCTTTTTTTTATAGGACTTACTTAACACCGTCAGATATATGAGTGTTCCAACCAAGGTTTAAAATGTACTGAATAGCCGTATAAGTGTTCCATATTTTGCTATAATGTGAAAAATTGGGTCTCCCCTATAAAAGTGTATATATCACTACTAGATATATGGGTGTGCCCATTAGCACTATAGATGCACCTCAGTAAAGCCATAGTTCGAGCCTTTTTCTATAAGACTTGATTAGCACTGTCAAATATATCGATATTCCAACCAAGGCTTAAAGTGTACCGAATAGCCATATTAGTGTTCTGTTTCTGGCTATGATGTAAAACATCGTGTTTTCACTATAAAAGTGGTAATATCACTACAAGATATATGGGTGTACCCTACACCACTACATATGCACCACAGTAAAATAATAGTTAGAGATTTTTTTTATAAGACTTACTTAGCACCGTCAGATATATGAGTATTCCAACGAATGCTTAATGTCACGCCCCGAGCTCCGCCATTTTGG
Organism: Ananas comosus; assembly: GCF_001540865.1. NCBI lineage: Eukaryota > Viridiplantae > Streptophyta > Magnoliopsida > Poales > Bromeliaceae > Ananas > Ananas comosus. The sequence continues at coordinate 8,429,789 of NC_033632.1, read as the reverse complement.
TCGGATTCGAGCACACGACAGACGCCAAACGGACAGTTCCTCCCCTGTCCGCCCTAGGCTGCAACAACAAGTATATTACAAGCAAGTCAAAAGAGAATTGCGGAATATACAAGGTTTGCATGAGGGCAAACAACAACACAAGTGAAAGCATCGAAACTAACGAAATATCCATTACATGTTATTTGATTTCATTTGAACCAAACACAAGTAGTCCATTACATTCATTTACATCACATCTTTCTTTAACCAAAATATAATTTACATCATTTACATCTTACAGTTTCAACATACAAAAGTTGATTGCACCGAGTGTAGGGTATGCCTATACAACTCCGGGGTCGCTATCTATGGCGCGACTCCCTTGCCTCGATCCTCCGCCGCCCCGCTCGCGTACGGATCTGCAGGGTTAGTGGTAATGAGAACAAGAAGAAGTTCCCAGTGGGTTCGGCCGCCGACCACGCCGATTCGCCCACTAGGTCTAATTCCGGCATATGTATTTCAATAAGGAAGAATAACAAACCCACTAATGCACTTCTAATACAATGCCTGCAAGAAACAAGTCACAGATAGATATTCACATTCAAATACATGATTATTATGCATGCAAGTCCTTTTCACTTTCCCTTGGCCTTTACCCAATTCAACCTGGGGTGCTCCTGGTTTACCCAACTCACAGTCTACATATCCATCTAACGAAGGAGGCACAAGGCACTAGCACCCGAAGGATCTTCGCGGGGCACGTCCACCCGTGGTGCATTTCTTCTCTGGAGTACACCGCTCGTGGAAGAGCGACCTCTCACAAGCTGGAACCAATACATGTGAGTATGATCCCATCCTTAATTTTGAGGAGGTATGGCCAACCTGTCACAATTCTCGCTACCTCAATGCCGATGAATGGTTAATACCTATTCATGCACATACTGTCACTTGCCAATATCACGGTGGTCCTGATGCCACAATACACATATGTCACATGGGTTAAACCTTGTTTAACTGTTTACTTATTGGTGTCAATCGAGTCACTAATGTCAATGTCACCCTTATTTACTACGGTCACAGTCATTTCTTACATTCACATGCATATAGGGTCTTTCACTATCTTTATTCACATGAATCCCCATCATTACAATAATCCTACGCAGATAATTGTTATAACCAACATGTACTGTTCATTACCCTACATGCAAATGCAAGAATGTTATGATATCAACATGCTCAAAGAAGGGACATAGACATAAAAAGAGATCCGGTGTTTCCGGATAGCACCCCCCACCTTAGTGTGTCACAAGGATGCCACGGTTCTGATTCCACAATTTTAGGACTCGATCGCCGCGAGCTACGACGATCTGTACTATTTCCGCTTGTTTTCTTAATATCTTCGCGCACGCTTGTCGTATCGCAGAACCGAGCGCACCGTTGCGTTCGTAGACCTACCAATTAGGTTAAAATGAGATCAAACCCAAGTTTGAACCTTAAAATTACAAAACCCTAAATATAGATCCTTCACAATATCACCCTCTCCAATCAAGCCCCTAGCTTGAGTAAACATGGAGGAAAACTACAATAAACCTCTCTAGATGCTTCAACTAGAAGCAAAAACCCAAAACTCAAACTAAAATCACAAGAACTCACCTTTGGAGTCCAAAGCTTCTCTTCAAAGCCTTGCTCTAGCTTGGTCTTCACCTTGGAGAGCTTCTTCTCCAAGCCTTTTTCCTCCAAAACCCTCTTGGTCCAAGCCCTAGAGAGAGAGGGAGAGAGAAGAAAAAGGTTTTAGAGAGAAAGAGAGGGAAGGTTTGAGAGTGAGAGTGAGAACAAATGAGTTCTCACTCATGCCCTAACCCATATAACCCCTCTCAAGCCATATTTGCATTTAAACCCCTCAACTTTTCATCTTTTCAAATAGCCCTCACTGGGCATTTTCGGGCTCGGGGACCGGTCTCTCCCCTTCAGGGACCGGTTCCCGAGAGCTGTCCTGCAACCTGTGCGAAAGGGGACCGGTCTCCCCTCGATGAAATCGGTCTCCGGGGATCGGTCTCCGGGGACCGGTCTCCCGCCGAAGGACCGGTTCCCGAGAGCTCAGCTTCCGGGACTTAGCCGATTTTTCCTTCTGCTCGATTTACCAACGTTCGGGAACCAGTCTCTCACCCAAGGGACCGGTCCCCGAGAGCAAAAATTCTGGAAATTGTCCAGAATTGCAATTTCACTCTCTCGGGTCCTTTTATATTTCATATATAGGCTCCAATTCACTTTTAGCCTATAGTAACTCATTCCTTTCCGCGTTTCGCTCATTTCGACGGAACTCGGCACGACTCACAGGGAAGTGATATGTTACACTTAAAGTGTACCGAATAGCCGTATTAGTGTTCCGTTTTTGGATATAATATGAAAAATTAGGTCTTTACTATAAAAGTGCACATATCACTACTAGATATATGGGTATGCCCTACAACACTATAGATGTATCTCAGTTAAGCTATAGCTGGAGCATCTTTTTTATAAGATAGACTTATCGGCGTCTGGTATATGGGTATGCCCTTCAACACAAAAGATGTACCGGGTCCCTATAAAGCTGTCCTATTCTAAGCCATAATTTCAAAAGCAAAGCCTACCCTATAAAAGCGGGCATTTAGAGGAGGGAGGTATATGGGTGTGCTCTTCAACATGACGACCTCTACGGAAGGGAGCACGATGATCCTGGCAAGTTGCTGATCATCGTGCTCACCTTAGTTTCTGTCGGGGAGACTCCGTTCCGCTGTTTTGGCAATGTCGCTCCGTTTCAGCCTTTTTGGCTGCTGTTTTGGGCTTGCGCACGCTTATCCGGCGATCCGAGGCTGTCCTGATGCCTCCGGAGGTGAGCACGGTGATCGTTGGTCAGTGCTGATCACAGTGCTCACCTCACTTTGGATCAGAAGTGTCCGGTTAGTTCTGTTCGGCGCGATCTTCCCTGACTGCGCGCTATTCGCTGAACCTTCGGGTTGCTCCCGCACTTCCCACAGCGAGCCGCTGTGCTCCGGATCGTGAGCACGGACTCCGGTACGTCGAGACCTGTCAGTACGTGTCTCTGCGGACTTCGAAAGTCCTCGGTTTGCGTGAACGAGCCGCTTGATCGCTCAAATTACATAAAATGATGAGATTTTATGTAATTAGAGGGTCTTTTATGCAATTGTGCTTTGCGTGGCTACTGTGGGCAGTGTGTGGGAGTTTGTTATGATCGCTGGACTGATTGTCCATGGTCCGTTAGCTTTCGCGGAAATCGGTAGGTCGATTTCGGTGCGTTTTTCGGCGAAATTCGCCGAAAGAACGCGGTTTCGGTTCGGATTCTTTCCGACGGTGTTTTGTTGCTTCGTGTTTTGTCGCTGAGCCTTGTTGGCTGGTCGCCATCATCATTTTGTGGGTTCGATGATGATGGGTGAGCGACGGTGGGTTTCGGTGTCGAAATAGACACTTCCGGGAACCCGGATTCGTACGATTATCCGGCGATGCCGGGCCCATCTAAAACTGTCCCGTTCTAAGCCATAATTACAAAAATAAAGTCTACACTATAGAAGTGGACATTTAGAGGATGGAGGTGTATGGGTGTGCCCTTCAACACGACAGATATACTGGGCCTCTCTACAACTGTCCCATTCTAAGTCATAATTGCAAACGTAAGCCATAGTTGCATAAGTGTACTGAAGTGCCGTATAAGTGTTCTATTGCTGGCTATAAAGCTTCACATGTACCGAACCGCCCTTTAAGTGTTCCGTTGTTGGCTATCACTAGTAGGTACATGAATTCGCCCTTTCACCACTGTCTATGTATTTTGGCACACCTATATCTGTCATTCCTTTTATAACGTAGAAGTAGGTTTTGAGTAATGTAGATATTTCAACAAGATGTACAATGGTAAATCACTTTCTAATATTCAAATAGAATACTTATACTTGATTATAATTAACTTTTCTTTTGCTTCACGGGCGGCCTTAATGTTGGACTAGGGAATCTTACCCCTCTGTCAAAGCCTGCGCATTATATCAAGTTGAAGAAGGTACAGATTTGCAAGAGAAAACATGTCATCAATTCATTTAGATAGTCACAATAAATTAAAAGGTATTTGGCAGGGAATAAATACCTAATATGTATACTAAAGGAATACCTATATATGGTTTCTTGCACACGTATACAGTTAGATAGAACGATCAAATTTCATTAAAACAAAGTCACTCATATTGGTATAAGCTACTAGTACGTCTGATCAAGGAGGTTAACACTTACTATACTTCGACACCTCAAGAATAGAGAGCAACACTTTTACATCACAAGACGAAATATGTACAAACAGTATGTATTGCATAGCATTTAAAATATATATAAATATATATTGAGTATAATAATGCAACACAAATTCACCAATATATACACACATTACTCATATACTAAACAGAAAGTAAGAACATTCAATATTACTAGATATGAGGAATATAAGCACGTCATTACATTGTTGTCAATTTACATGCAGTGTTACAATAGCAACAAGAAAAATACGAAAGATTGTTAAATCACTGTTTATAATTCGACACTCCCGAACAAGCAGATACAACACATATCAATTTTGAATCTGTAACAGTACAGTGAATATAATGGATGTTGCTTTCATGTGGGCGGTGCTCTTCCACCGTGCTGAAATTGATGTTCTTGCGGGATCTCCTTTTCCTGCAACTGTTTAAAAGGTTAATAGGATCAATTTAAAGCCAAGAATACAATACGCATATATAGATTGTATCAAAACTGTAACACACCGAACCATCACAAAATAGTGAGGTTCGAGTGTTTGATTTGTGTTCCGAACTTTTCCACACTTCGTGGAGGGTCGTGGATAGTGTTCCGACCCATGGTTCGAACCCCGAGATTTGAGGTTTAAAACCTAGCACCAAAATCCGAAAAGTCGGATTTTTGGTCAGCTCTCGGGTAGCCTCAGCAAGGCTATGTACCGGTACGGGGTTGATGGCTGTATCGGTACGCGCTGATGGCTATACCGGTACGGGACTAGTATACCGGTACACAGACAGATTTCGTGCAAACCCGAGGCTTGGGTTTGACTGCTTCGCAGGTGTTGTACCGGTACGCGAGCCCGTTTACCGGTACACAGTGCAGTGCAAACAGTTTTCGGGCATGGGTGTTTTTACAATTGTTACAACACCTATATAGGTGACCCCAGCCCCTTTAGAGAGCCATTTTGAGCCCTAATTCGTGGATGAACCAGGTGAGGGCTTCTCCTTTGGATTTTTACCTCATTTTGGCTTGGTTTTTATGGTTTTGATTTCTCTTTTCTCCTTCTCCTTGCCTTATGTTGGATTTCCTCCATTGGAGAAGCTTAGAGGTTTTTGTTGGAGCTTGTTTGGAGGGAGAACTTCAACCCTAGCACCTTCCTAGCTAGGTTTGGGACTTCAAGAGAGGTAAGTAGGCTTGATCTCTCCTTTAGATCATGTTTTAGTAGTTTTTACTAAAGAAAACCCTAGATTTTGGATATTAGGGTTAAAAATGGGGATTTTTGATTGGTAGTTCCTAGAACCAAATTGATGGGTTTAGAACCTTGGATTAGGTTGCTTTGGAAAGGATTTGGCTTCCACTTGAGCTTTATTTGAGGATTTTCTTCATCTAGGTGAGTTTTTCCCCACCCTATCTTGAGATGGTTAATGATCAACCTTATGGTTGTTCATAAGGTCGGTTTAACTCTTATTTCTCTACCTTTAGGGTACTAGGAGAGTGGTGGACACCTTTGTCGGAGCAAACGAAAGGTTTCGATTAGCTTTGGTGGGTTTGACTTCATGAAAACGGAGCAAAATGGCCCATATGCTTTCTAAACCCTTCGTAAAGTCTTTTTAAGAACAAATCCATGTTAAACATGATTTATATGAATTTTAGAACACTTGATATGCATGCCTTATGTATCATGAAATTTACACTCTATATAGTAGAGCTATACGTGTAGATTGCATGCATTGTGAAAGGTGGTTGGCTTTGCAAGTTTAGAACATGTCTCCTATGTTTGAAATGAGTAGAATTATGTATCATGAACATAAATACCATGCTTGAGCTCGTTGAACAATAGTGTCATTAAGGGGCACTTGAAACTAGAAAACTATGAAAATGCAATATAGAAACATAGTGATTGGCCGTTGGATATCGACTATATTCCATATTTTAGACATGATGACATAGTGATAGGCCATCGACACAGTTGACATATATTCCATGTTTTAGACATGAGGACTTGGTACATGAGACAGACTGATACGTATGCTTGCCATTGTGCTCATTCACACATGCTTGTGAGGGTCGCTCCCTACAAGCCGGCACTCAGGAGTTAGCCATCGCGATACGTTCGCCGTGCGCGATTGGGCGCCGAAGTGGATTGCCGTGAGAAAGGCTCATTCCTAGGGTGGGGATGTTGACTACCACGGAGCTATTAGGCACGATAAAGCCAGACAGCCTTCGGGTGGGTCTTATGCCATAAAGCTTTCGAGTGGGTCTTATCAGAGTTGAACTTTCAACAGTTAAAGTGACAAGTGGACATTGACTAGAATAGTAAACAATGACATCTTTACTACTTACATTGTGGATATTGGGTTAGCTGCCTACTTATGCATCTGCATGTTGGATACTCCTGTGCACATACTTGTAATAGTTACTTTCTTACTTATGCAAATCATGCTAAGTAGAGACATCATGGTTGAGTAGTATTCATGTTTATTTTTCTAGTTGTTCTCATCGCTTTTGCTTATACTTATACACTGACCCCTTTTTCTTGTAGCTTTTGGGCCTAGTGGTGCATTTCACTGAAGTCNCATACTCTAATCATGCTAACATGCATATATTTCATCCAAGGTAGTTATTGCATAGCATCTCATGCATTTCCCATGGTATTGTCACGCCCCGGGACCCAGCGGAAGCCCGCCCGGCACATGCCCAAACCCGCCATACGTCTAAAACATATAAGGCGTCTAAAACAAAACGATAAATGAGACAATAAAAGAAAACATCTAGAAGTATCAGAGCAACATGCATTATCTAGAGACTAAAGCAATGAGAAGAGTAGAGAGATTTTGTTTACCATGTATAGAAACCACCTATGTACTCTTTTAGCACTTGTATTTGGATCTTTGGTTGTACTACTTTATGGTTTATTAGTGATTTTAGCTCTCTACTCTTCTCATTGCTTTAGTCTCTAGATAATGCATGTTGCTCTGATACTTCTAGATGTTTTCTTTTATTGTCTCATTTATCGTTTTGTTTTAGACGCCTTATATGTTTTAGACGTATGGCGGGTTTGGACATGCGCCGGGCGGGCTTCCGCTGGGCCCCGGAGCGTGACAGATTAGTTTTGTATCAGAGCCTAGGGTTGAGTTTTAGTGGACCTAGCAAACCTTAGGCTGGTTGGACTATAGGATATAGGCTCGTGAGAGACGAGGTCTATTTGACTTGTAAGCGAAAATATCTTGATTAGGTATCTTTGATAACTCTAGAAAGTGGAGTTAAATTGAAGTGTATAGCTTCTAATTTCGCAGAGGGTTACGTTGGCGGCCGACAACGTAACATCGGGAGTTAGTAGTGAAGCACACTTCATTACTTTTGCATGATTTGGGGTATTACCTTCTTGAGTGGGGATGCGATAGCGTGGGTTTTACTAACTTACGCTTTTATGATGTTGTAGTGTGATGCCGATTACACGCTCCCAATCTGCCGGAGTGGATAATGCGGCGAATCTAGAGGAGGTCGAGACCTCCGCTACCTCCGGATTCGGCGAGGTCCGAGAGTTGAGGAGCCAGCTTGCTACTCTTACTGATCTCGTGGCTCAGCAGGCGGCGACGGCCCAACAGCAGGCCGATGCGGCGCGTCGACAGGAGGCACGGATGAAGTGCCTGGAGGACCTTCTTCTGCAGCAGGCGACAGCTTCCACGGAGACCCAGGCCCCTACACCGCCAGCACCAGTTGTGGACATCGCGCCGAGGGCGCCGTCCCCTGCGCCCAGTTCGTCGCGTGCGGCGCCCGTAGCCGCGCCTCAGGAGGAAGGTTTGGCGGCGCAACCTATTCAGGCACCCCCGATTGGAGCTGTTTTCTCCGTGTTGGTTGAGGGGGCTGAGCGGGACCGACTGGTGGAGCGTCTCAACGAGTTCAGGAGGTGCAGTCCCCGGACCTTCGACAGCGAGAAGGTCAACCACTGGATCGTGGAAAAGTGGTTGATGTATATGGAGAAGCTCTTCCACGACACCTTCGTGGAGGAGAGGAATCGAGTTTGGCTCGCCACTCATCATCTGGACGGCGAGGCCTATCGCTGGTGGTTGGATCTCCAGGAGAACCCCAGCACTGGCTTGTCGGCTATATCTTGGACGAGGTTCAAGGAGCTTCTGTTTGCGCACTACTTCCCGACTAGTGTCAAGCGGAAGATGGAGCAGGACTTGCGCAACTTGCGCCAAGGTGATCGGACTGTAGCCGAGTACGAGAGAGAGTTCTCTCGGCTTTTGCACTGCATGCCCTTCGTCGTGCGGGATGACGAGGACAAGGCCCGTATCTTTGAGCGAGGATTGAGACCTTCGATCTACCAATTCATGCAATTTTTTAACCTCCAAACCTACCGGGAGGTGGTGGATCACGCGCTCATCGTGGAGAGCGGCGCGACAGAGGTACAGGAGCGGCGTAAGGCCATGGACAAAGGCAAGGCCAAGAGGCCTGCGGCTGAGGGTGCGAGCCAGACGCACTCTAGGAGGCCGCCGAAGCATCCTAAGAGCCAGCAGCGTGAACGCGGCTCAGCAGCGCAGCGAGGAGGATCTGACCGACGCCGGCCCTCCCCGTGCGTGATCTGTGGTGGTCCTCATCACCCACCGCAGTGTCCACAGTGGGCGGGCAGGTGCTTCCAGTGTGGCCAGGAGGGCCACGTGCGGATTGAGTGCCCGAGGGGTTCTTCACCGGCACCGTGGACTGCATTGGCACTGGCTCTACCAGCCGCCAGCCACGGGACTCCATCAGCGCAGTACCAGCTTGGAAGGCCATCCGTCCAGCGGCAGAGCGAGGGTTTTCAACAGGCCCCGAGCGGGCGCATGTATGCCGCTCAGACCGAGGAGGCGGCAGCAGCCGAGGATGTGGTCGCAGGTATCATTTTACTTGATAGCAATAAAGTTCGTACATTATTTGATACCGGTGCATCACATTCATTCATAGATCGGCTGTTTGCCAAGTTGCATGGCATCCCTATGCTTTCCTTGTTGCATACGGGACGTGTAGTTGTCCCCGACCACTCTTTGGATATTAGAGAGTATTGCCCTAGTTGCCCTATTCGGGTAGGAGATTGGGTTATGCCTGTGGACTTGTTAGCCTTGCGCAAGCTGGGGGAATTTGATGTGGTCTTAGGTATGGATTGGCTAACCAAGTACTATGCCACGATTGATTGCAAGAATTGCATGGTTACTTTTAGAGAACCGGGGCAAGTTGAGGTGATATTTCGAGAATGCCAGAGTTCGCTTTTCACGATGAAGATCAGCTCGTCTCGAGTTAGGCAGCTGATCAGCAGAGGTTGTGTAGCCTACTTGGTTAGTGTTGTGATGAGGGGCGAGGGTGATACCCCTAGGATTGAGGATATCCCGGTGGTACGGGAAGTTTGTGACGTGTTTCCAGCTGAGCTACCGGGCATGCCACCCGATAGGGAGATCGAGTTTGTGGTAGATCTCGTCCCTGGGACTACTCCAATCTCGAAAGCGCCCTATAGAATGGCACCGGCGGAGCTGAAGGAGCTGAGGGCACAGCTACAGGATCTTCTGGATAAAGGCTTCATTCGACCGAGCGTCTCGCCTTGGGGAGCGCCAGTTTTGTTCGTCAAGAAGAAAGACGGATCGCTACGCCTATGTGTGGACTATCATGAACTTAATAAAGTCACGATCAAGAACAAGTATCCGTTGCCGAGGATCGACGACTTGTTTGATCAGCTTCAGGAATCGTGTGTGTATTCCAAGATCTATTTGCAGTCGGGATACCACCAGTTAAAGATCAAACCCGAGGATGTATCGAAGACGGCTTTCAGAACACGGTATGGACATTATGAGTTCACTGTTATGCCGTTTGGGCTTACTAATGCCCCGGCAACTTTTATGGATCTAATGAACCGTGTTTTTAAGCCTTATCTAGACAGATTCGTCGTGGTGTTCATTGACGACATTCTTGTTTATTCCCGAAGTGATGCGGATCATGAGGAACATTTGAGGCTTGTACTTCAAGTACTTCGAAAAAAGGAGCTTTATGCCAAGTTGAAGAAATGTGAATTTTGGCTTCGAGAGGTAGCCTTCCTTGGACATTTGATATCGGGATCGGGTATAGCCGTGGATCCCAAGAAGATTGAAGCAATCAAAGATTGGCCGAGACCGACAAGCGTCACGAAAATTCGAAGTTTCCTTGGATTGGTCGGCTACTACCGGAGATTTGTCGAGGGGTTTGCTAAGTTAACTACTCCCCTCACGAGGCTCACGCATAAAGGAGTCAAGTTCATTTGGAATGATGCATGCGAGAGAAGCTTATAAGAGTTGAAGCAAAGATTGACGACCGCCCCGATCCTAACCCTGCCGATGGCTGGAGCAGGGTATGTAGTTTATAGTGATGTTTCACTTAATGGATTGGGTTGTGTGTTGATGCAGGATGGCAAAGTGATCGCGTATGCTTCGTGCCAACTAAAGGAATATGAAAAGAACTACCCGACGCATGATTTGGAGTTGGCGGCCGTAGTCTTCGCATTGAAGTTATGGCGCCACTATCTTTACGGTGAGTGGTGTGAAGTGTACACGGATCACAAGAGTTTGAAGTACTTATTTACTCAGAAAGAGTTGAACCTAAGACAGCGCAGATGGTTGGAACTGCTCAAAGATTATGATTTGACGATTCTCTACCACCCAGGCAAGGCTAACGTGGTGGCTGATGTGCTAAGTTGGAAATCAACGGAAAACTTAGCGATGCATGTTGTTACTCAACCGCAGTTAATCGAACAGATGAAACGGTTGGAGTTGGAGGTGGTGACTCCTGACACGCCTTTGAGGTTGATGACGTTGGTGGTGCAACCTACACTTTTGGATCGAATTAAAAAAAAGCAAGCTTCCGATGTGGAGTTGCAAAAGATTAAAGGTAAAGTGGTTGATGGTTGCACCGGTGATTTTCTTGTGGATGACCAAGGATTGATGCGTTTCCTGGACGAATTTGTGTACCGGCGGATTCGAAAATTAAAAAGGACATTCTTCAAGAAGCGCACCGAGCGCCCTACGCTATACATCCGGGAGGCACCAAGATGTATAAGGATTTAAAGTTATTTTTTTGGTGGCCGGGATGAAAAAGGATGTTGGCGAGTTTGTAGCTCGTTGTCTAACTTGCCAACAAGTAAAGGCTGAGCATCCAGTTCCTGCGGGAAAACTTCAGAGTTTGTCTATTCCCGTGTGAAAGTGGGAGAAGATCACCATGGATTTCGTGACTGGATTGCCCCGCTCTCAGGCCGGGCATGATGCTATTCGGGTGATCGTGGATAGGTTGACGAAGTTGGCATACTTCATACTTATTCATACTACTTGGACTGCGGAGAAGCTCGCGCAAGTGTACATTGATGAGATTGTGCGACTTCACGGAGTGCCCACGTCGATTGTATCAAATCGAAACACCCGGTTTGTGTCTCACTTTTGGAGGAGTCTGCAGGACGCCCTAGCCACTCGACTGGATTTTAGCACTATTTTCCACCCTCAGAGTGATGGGCAGTCGGAGCGCACCATACAGACTTTAGAGGATATGCTCCGAGCATGTGTGATAGACTTCCAGGGAGGATGGTCGCAGCATCTACTTATGGTGTAGTTTGCTTATAACAATAGTTATCAAGCAAGCATCAAGATGGCACTGTTCGAAACACTTTATGGACGGAAGTGTAGATCGCCACTTCATTGGAGTGAAGTTGGCGAGAGATTGGCTTTGGGACCAGATGTGCTCCACGAAGTTGAGGACAAGGTTCGAATTGCTCGGGAGCGACTTTTGACCGCGCATAGTAGACAGAAAAGCTACGCCGACCGACGACGGCGAGACTTGGAGTTCCAAGTTGGAGACCATGTTTTCTTGAAGGTCTCGCCGACTAGAGGAATCAAGAGATTCGGGATTCGGGGAAAGTTGAGCCCCCTTTTCATTGGACCGTATGAGGTTTTGGAGCGTGCAGGTCCGGTAGCGTATCGACTTGCTCTACCACCGAACCTATCGGGCGTGCACAACGTCTTTCATGTATCGGTCCTTCGAAAGTACGTCTTCGACCCGACTCATGTGTTCGACGCCACACCTTTGGAGCTGAGGGATAATTTGAGCTTTGAGGAGCAACCTTTGAGGATTTTGGCTCGCGAGGTGAAGAGATTGCGGAACCGTGAGATTCCCTACGTGAAGGTGCTTTGGAGCAACCACGACGAGCGCGAGGCCACTTGGGAGTTGGAGAGCGCACTGCGGAGCGCTATCTCCATCTTTTTCAGATGGAGGCTTGAGCTACGTTCCTTTCGAGTTTAGCGGACGAAACTCCTTCTTAGGAGGGGTGAATGTAACACACTGGACCTTTGCAAATTGCGAGGTTCGAGTGTTTGATGCGTATTCCGAACTTTTCCACACTTCGTGGAGGGTCGTGGATAGTGTTCCGACCCATGGTTCGAACCCCGAGATTGGAGGTTTAAAACCTAGCACCAAAATCCGACAAGTCAGATTTTTGGTCAGCTCTCGGGTAGCCTCAGTAGGGCTGTGTACCGGTACGGGGTTGATGGCTGTACCGGTACGCGTTGATGGCTGTACCGGTACGGGGCTAGTGTACCGGTACACAAACAGATTTCGTGCAAACCCGAGGCTCGGGTTTGTGAAAGTTTTGAGGAGCCTAAGGATCTATCTAGATTGTATCTATCACCTAGAGGGGGGTGAATAGGTGAACGGCCAAAAACCACAAATCTCGATGCAATAAAAATAAATGCGGAAAATAAAAAGCACACCGAGATTTACGTGGGAAAACTCCAAACTCGGAGTAAAAAACCCACGGGACCACACGCGATAAACAATTCACTAAGAGAAAAGATTACAAGGTGATTACGGACTCCACGGATTCTACCTCTCTTAACCTCCTATGAATCTCGCGCAATCCTCCGGGTTGTCCACGCCCTCACGTTCGAATCCACGAACGCCTCAACTTCGAATCCACGAAGCTTCAATTACGCCGAATCCATGACGCCACTCGAATCCACGAGCCAACGATCCGAATCCACGAACCGCCTTTGTTCACGCCGAATCCACGACGCCGTTCATGAAGAGCATCATGATTATGGTGATCCTTCGCTTAGGAGTATCGTAGAAAACCAGGGAATAGAACTCCAAGCGAAGCGGAGATCAAATCGACATATAGAGAAAGCGAAACGATATCTCGATTTGATCTAAAGAGGCTAATTTGTAAAAAATAGGTTTAGAATGAAATCCGAGCCTCTAGGATTTCTCAAACATGTATTTTTATGATGCTTAATCAGTTAGAGAACCCCTATAGCTTATTTATAGACTTTAGAATCAAATGGAGTAGGATTAAAAAGTTTCTTTCCAAAAACAGCACCTTGTACCGGAACAAGGAAAGCTGTCCAGGGTACAGCATGACGGAAGATTTTTCTGCGAAGCTTCTGTCCTTGGATAGGCTTCAGCTTGTTCCGAAACAGGGCTTGTACCGGTACAGCCATGATGGTTGTACCGGAACAACCATCAATCACTCAGCACAAACACTGATGGCTGTACCCTGGACAGAAAACCCTTGTACCGATACAACAATGCAATTTTCGCTGAAAATGTATTGTTTTGGGTTTTACAAGCTCTTAGAAACTCTCTAATTAATTACAACTTGAAAATATGATTCTAAAATCTATAATTAAGTATGAATCACCATAAACAAGATTTAAAGCTTACCTAAGCATCGTGATTCATGTTTT
>NC_033632.1:8408402-8413974 GCF_001540865.1 Ananas comosus | reverse complement strand
CGAGCAATAGGTTCTTCAGATTCTTCCGGGGAGCTCGCCTGATAATCCGAATCAGACCCGGACGCTTCTTCAGTTGTGCGTGTCCTTTTAGAAACTCCATGACGACCTCTACCACTACCACGGCTCCGTCTCCCAGCCATTAACACCAATAACACCAATACGAGCAAAAACACCATTTTTCCTACAAAAATTAACCTCACATGAACAAAATCTTGAAAAAATCTGTAAAAATAGCGAAAAAATTTCTAATAACATTAGAATGCATACAAATGCTATTTCTAACCAGATCATGCAAAAAATTTCATCAAAAAATCAAACTTTTTGAAAAATCCCGAAATTAGATGCATATTTGATTATAAATCTTAGATCAGCGAAAAATAACTTGTATTGATGTTGTTCAAGTGTTCTACAAGCAAGGTAATAGCCTAAGACACTGATCTATAGCAAAAAATCGCATCAAAAACGGATTAGAGCAGAGATCAAACCCTTATCCCGCAAAAATAAGAAAAATAGCAAAAATCGGGATAAAACTCACAAATTTGATGCTAAAAATTTACAAATCCAAGAGGAAAACGTGTAGAACGGTTGAAGAAGAGTCACTGGAGCTCTCAGGAACAAAAATTTTTGAAAAAGATGGAGATTTGGAGAGATCGAAGCGTTATACCCGGTTATATTCCGCTCAGCCGCAGTCCTTGTAGCGGAACACGGTTCCTTGTACCGGTACAAGGACCAAAATGTGAAAATTTTTTTTTTTTTTCGAAAAATATCGTTTAAAAACTCATCAAATTTAAATTAAATTCATATAATTAAGGCTTTTACTCCAAAAATCATTATAATGAAAATAAGATATTATAAAATTTCAAAATACATCAAAACATCAAAATTTCATTATCAAAAATAATTTAATGATTCAAAACCATCAAGATGTAAGTTGATGAAAAATGACTTCTAGAAATTCAACAAAAATTGACACCAATTTGTCGTACCACGTTCAAAATAGAGATTTAACTAATATGATACCGGGGGTGGCTCTTTGAGCATCTTTTTCAAACTAGCACCTTATTACTCCGAAAATTTTAAAATATTTATTTATTCTTTTTCAACCTTTTTCGGTTAATCAATTTAATTCTTCATGTGGTAGCTTCACACACTTGCCGGACGACCGGGGTGGTAGCTCTTTCCTACATGTGGTGGTAGTTTTCACACTCCTTTTCTCCCATTGAAAATATGATTCTAAAATCTATAATTAAGTATGAATCACCATAAACAAGATTTAAAGCTTACCTAAGCATCGTGATTCATGTTTTACGTGTTTTGCGTCCTTTCTGATTCTTCGAAGTCTTGGATTCTTCGATCTTCAATACGCTGCTCCAAACTTTTTCAAGACTCCGACTCGACCCACGAAACTTGCCAACACATAGGACCTAACAATCTCCCCCTTTGGCAATTTCGTGACAAAACACACAAATTACAATTTAAAGAAAAAACGAAGTTCAATGTCATCACCAAAACATCGAACCCCTTGCGTGTAATCCAAATACAATTTGAAACTCAAAATTACATCAAAACTCCTAAAACAGACTCTATGACTCGCGTGTAATCCAAATACAATTTGAAACTCAAAATTACATCAAAACTTCTAAAACAGACTCTATGACTTAGACGCAACTAGGAGTCTTGAAGTATTGATTTCTCCCCCTTTGTTCTTGAACTCATCATCCTCTGCTTCAGTTCAATGCCTGCTCATCCATGCTCTCCTCCTTCATCTACGCTATCCCCCTTTTTGTCAAAAATTGCCAAAAAAAAGCAAATAGAGAGAGAAAATATTCTAGAAAAATATAAGCGTAGTTAAGTCATAGTTACAGGCCTAAAAGAAAAAACAAGTAGAACTGAAACTAAAACATCATCCTAAAATGCAAATGCAGTGAAAGAGAAAGACTAAGCTTGACGAAGAAATCACTCCGTGTCCTCGTCATCATCATCATCATCTCCAGCACCAGCGCTAGAACCTCCAGCCTCAGGGGCATCACCAGACGGTGGAATGAGAGGATGTCGTGAAGACGACCGCTGATACGAGGCAGAAGATGGAGTAGGTTCCCAAATATCATCATGTCGACACCCCATCTTATCCATCAGTCTTTTGATACTTAACTCAAACTTTTTGAAGCCGGACTTAACTTTCCTTCCAATGTTGTTCACCTTCTTCTTTAATTTTCGCAAATCATCCTTAACTGATTCCAACGTCGTCGCTCCCCCCGAACTAGATGAAGTATCATAACTCCCTCGAGATGTAGGCGGAGGAGCAGAGCTAGAAGCTGCTCTCGGTGGAGGTGCTGGGCTAGATACTTCAGGAGGTGCCCTTTGGTCTGATGGAATGACTTGAGAGTGCTAACAGACTTAGCCCAAGTCACTGAGTCAATAGACCCAAGGCCAACATCATACTTGTCACAAGATGTATCTACTCCATTTGCTTGAAGAATCCTCGTAATCAGAACAGGGAATGGAAGTAGATCCCGGCGAGTGGCACCCTGAATCACGTGAATCATCCTTTGCCAGATAAAAAATGGAATGTTAATGTTCAATCCATGAGCCTGCTCGGGATGACCCAGTAGATATAGCAACACTAATCTCTCCCAGCGGATCCTATTTGTGCCGATAGTTGGTTGAACATTATAGCTCATAACCAAGGATAGCAAGTGATACTCAGGTAATAAATCCTTGGATTCAATGTAACCATGAGTCATAGAAACACCGGCTTTGCATAGCTCCAAGAATGATATTCATGTGAGTTGATGCTTGGAATCCTCCTGACGTATAGAGAAGACCTGTAGTGTCCACATGCATTCCCAGAATCTCTCCAATATCATAGGGAGTAACAGGGAATCTCCTCTGTCGCACAATAGTCTCAAAAATAAAAGTGCTCGTTTCATCATCTTCAGCAAGTACTTTACCATTCATATAGAACTCCCGAATGAGTTCTACACAGAAAGGAGCCTTCGCAGGAACCCGTCCAACTGGCTCAATAGGTGCGCGCTGTAGTAGTCGTCCAAAATCAGAAACATCCCGAATCAGATCATTGAAGTTCACAAAGCGTTCAGCTATGCATGACTTCGATACAAACAACCTTCGCCGTGCTGGAGGGACATCCACAGCTTGTTTTGTACGTCCCTCACGAGTACGAGAACCACCACCATGAGATGATTCGCCAGCTATTCCTTTGCCTTTGTCAAGGCGAGCAATAGGTTCTTCAGATTCTTCCGGGGAGCTCGCCTGATAATCCGGATCAGACCCGGACGCTTCTTCAGTTGTGCGTGTCCTTTTAGAAACCCCACACACACAAAGAGGAGATACCCGTCCAAACGGCTCAATAGGTGCGCGCTGTAGTAGTCGTCAAATCAGAAACATCCCTGAATCAGATCATTGAAGTTCACAAAGCGTTCAGCTATGGCATACTTCGATACAAACAACCTTCGCCGTGCTGGGGGACATCCACAGCTTTTTGTACGTCGCTCACGAGTACAGAACCACCAATGAAGATGATTCGCCAGCTATTCCTTTGCTTTGTCAAAGGCGAAATAGGTTCTTTCAGATCTTCCGGGGAGCTCGCCTCGATAACGCAATCAACGGACGCTTCCTTTCAGTTGTCGGTGTCCTTTTACAAACCCATAGACGACCGTCTACCACTACCGTCCCAGTGGGCTCCGTCTCCAGCCATACCACCAAATAAAACACGGCAATACGAGCAAAAACACCATTTTTCCTACAAAAATTCAACCTCACATGAACGAAATCTGAAAAAATCTGTAAAATAGCGACCCAATTCTAATAACATTAGAAATGCATACAAATGCTATTTCTAACCTAGATCATGCAAAAATTTCCATCAAAAAATCACACTTTTTGGAAAAACCCGAATTAGATGCATATTTGATTATAAATCTTAAGCTCCAGCGAAAAATAAAGCTTGTATTGATCGTTGTTCAAGTGTTCTACAAGAAGGTAATAGCCTAAGACACTGATCTACTAGCAAAAAATCGGCATCAAAAACGGATTCTTATAGCAGAGATCAAACCTTATCCGCAAAAATAAGCAAAATAGCAAAAATGCGGATAAAACTCACAAATTTGATGCTAAAAATTACAAATCGCAAGAGGACAACGTGTAGAAACGGTTGAAGAAGAGTCACTGGAGCTCTCAGGAAACAAAATTTTTGAAAAGATGGAGATGTTGGAGAGAACGAAGCGTTAACCCGGTATATTCCGTCAGCCGAGTCCTTGTACGGAACACGTTCCTTGTAACGCGGTAGAAGGACCAAAATTGAACAATTTTCTTTTTTTTTTTGTTCGAAAAATATTCGTTTTAAAGAACTCAATCAAATTTAAATGCTAGAATTCATATAATTTAGGCTTTTACTCCAAAAATCATTTAATGGAAAATAAGATTTAATGAAAATTTGCAGAAATACATCAAAACATCAAAATTTCATTATCAAAAAATAATTTAATGAATTCAAAACCATCAAAATGTAAGTTGATGAACAATGACTTCTAGAACATTCCAAAAATCACGTCCCGCGAACCAATTTGTCTGTACTCGACGTTCAAAATAGAGATTTAACTAATAGATACCGGGGTGTGCTCTTGAGCATCTTTGTCAAACTAGCAACATTATTACTGCCAAAATTTTAAATATAATATTTATTTATTGCTTTTTCACAAACCTTTTTCGTTAAATGCATTAATTCTTCATGGTGGTAGCTTCACACACTTGCCGGACGACCGGGGTGGTAGCTCTTTTCCTACATGTGGGGTAGTTTCTAACAACTCTTTTAGGAATGTAACTTGCGTTTCCACATCTTTTAAACATAGGAGTATCTTTTTCTCCTTTTTTTTATTTTTAAGGCAATTTCAAAACTCCCCTAAATTAGACAATCCTCCACAGTTGAAAATAATTTTGACAGAATTTTAATGCAATTAGAGAATCCATTCCATCATATCCAACTACTCACAACGAATGATTAAACAGCAACAAAATAAATAAATTTGATATTCAATTTTGATGAATTTATGCATTAAGAAATCATATATTAAATTATCGTCAAATAATAAAAAGTGGGAGTCAAAACCGATAATTAATATGAATTTAACTTAATATGATGTGAAGTAATACGACCCGGGTTTAAACAACTTTAACAAATTTCTCTCTCCAAAATCAGAGATCTCAATCATCTCTTTTCTCGCATAATTTTGAATTCTAAAACACCGTTTTCCTCAAAATGATTTTTAATAAACAAAAATTCAATGCAACAAAAATCATTCAAACATGTAATGCCATGAATAAAATTCATCAACAAGACACCAAACAAAACATTACACTAAAGATCAAAAGACTAAGACGAGAGTAAGGAAAGATACCACCTTTCCGGATCCAAACTTTGTCGGATCTTTGGTTTCTCGGCTTGCTTGACAGTTTGGTGCCGTTTGTTTAGATTTTCGATCAACCGTTGTGGTGTTCTCGGTTCTGGTTGAGGCTCGTTGAATTTGTCGTTGAGGCTATGGCACGACTGTTTTGC
>NC_033632.1:8344780-8408377 GCF_001540865.1 Ananas comosus | reverse complement strand
CTCCCAGACGACCTCCACCACTTACCCACGGCTCGTCTCCACGGCCCATTAACACCACTAACACCAATACACAAACAGTGTTGCCATTTTCCACAAAAATTAACATCACAATGAAAATCTGAAAAATCTGTAAAAAATTAAGCGAAAAATTTCTTAATAACATTAAATGCATACAAAGCTATTTCTAACCAGATCATCGCAAAAATTGCATATCAAAAAATCAAACTTTTTGAAAAATCCCGAAATTTAGATGCATATTTGATTATAAATCTTAGATCACTAGCAGAAAATAACTGTATTATGTTGTTTCAATGTCTAACTAAGCACAGGTAATAGTCCTAAGACACGATTCTACTACAAAAAAATCGGCATCAAAAACGGATTAGAGCAGAGATAAACCTTATTTCGCAACAATAGAAAATAGCAAAAATCGGGATAAATCACAAATTTTGAATGCAAAAATTTAGCAAATCAAGAGAAAAACGGTAAACGTTGAAGAAGAGATCACTGCGACATCTCAGAACAAAAAATTTTTGCAAAAAAGATGAAGATTTGCGAGAGACTCCAGAAGCCCTATACCAGACTCTATATTCACGCTACCCCAACCCCCCCACCGAGCCTGTAGCGGAACACGGTTCTTGTACCGTAC
Source organism: Ananas comosus (assembly GCF_001540865.1). NCBI lineage: Eukaryota > Viridiplantae > Streptophyta > Magnoliopsida > Poales > Bromeliaceae > Ananas > Ananas comosus. The sequence continues at coordinate 8,407,728 of NC_033632.1, read as the reverse complement.
AAGACAAATGTGAAAATTTTTTTTTTTCGAAAAATCCGTTTAAAACTCATAAAAAATTAAAATTAAATCTCACACTATATCAAAGGCTATTACTCCAAATCCACATCTATCCCCCATCCAAAATAAGAATTACACAATCTCACAATACACCTCACATCAAATATTTACTCAAAATACTATCTAAATGATCAAACATACAAGAAGTAAGTTGAATGAACAAATGACTCAGAAACACAAAAATTAGACACCCCAATTTGTACCGACGCACACGTTCAAAAATAGAGATATTAACAATATGATACCGCGGGTAGTCTCCATTCGAGACATCTTATATCAAACTCGCACCTTTATACTTCACGAAAACTTTAAAATATTTATTTATTCTTTTTCAATCTTTTTTCGATTAATCATTTAATTTCTTCATCCGTGACCTTCAACACACTTGCCGGACGACCGGGTGGTAGCCATCATTTTCCACATGGAGTCGAAGTATTCACACCTCCCTTTTAGGACTGATATCTTTCCACATCTTTTTAACATAAGGACCAATCTATTATCTCAACTTTTATTTTTAATTTTATTAGGCAATTTCCACAACCCCCTAATTCAACAATCTCCAACAGTTTAACATTTTTGAACGAATTTTATACTACAATTAGCAGAATATCTTCATCATAATCAAACACCCACAACCGGCATAATAAATCACCACAAAAAATCAAATTTGCACTTCAAAATTTTCAATCGAATCATTAGCATTGAATACATAATAACTTAAAATTATCCAAGTCAAAAATCATAAATATGGAGTAAACCCCACCGATAATTAAACTGACTAACTTAAATATCGATGTAGAAGTTAAAAACACGGCGTTTAAAACACATTATAAAAATAATTCTCATCTCCAAAAATAACATAGAGATCATACAATCACTCTTTCTCGCAAATGAATTCCTAAAACACCATTTACATCAAAATGAATTCTTTAAATAAACAAAATTCAAACTGCCCACAAAAATCATAAACTCAACACATGTAACATGAATAAATAATAACCAACCCAACAACCAAACAAACATACTAACACTCAAACGATCCAACTGACTAACACAGAAGATACGAGAACGGGATACTGAAAATCACACTTTACCAGAGAACCACCTAATGCGTCTTATAGATATCACAAACAGCAATGACTGACTTAAGCGATTAAACCAGATTATGTAATATCTAGATATTTCGAGATACCAAAACAAATACCGTATCAAAATGAGTAGGTTTATATCGAAATATGAGGAATATAAATCGTGTTGAAATGTCGTTAGATAGCCTTATGCAACCTAATGTTTGCATGAAAACTTGAGCAAAGTTGTACAAAATAATAAGAAAAAAAACCGAATATCTTTGCGGTAACTACGACTAACTGAATTTATATTAACTATTTAAGATTCAGCCAGAGAGAAGTCGAGTTCATAAAAGTGCAATCCAAAGCTTGAGTTTAGAGAAGTTTGTCGAAATCGATCTCATTTACTTGTTATCAATTAACCATATTTAATTGTGTCTTTGATGACCGATACAAAACCCATCGATGACACACTTTGCCTTTAGATTTGTTGAGATTCCTCGAAGTTTGATTAGAACCCTTCATCAACAAAAACTAACTATGCGTATACCCGAAGCGCACCTAATTTATACCCCCTCTTGAACCCCCCCCAACCAGCATCATGATCTACAGTTTCTTTAGATTCCACAGAAGAAATTAAATAGAATAGTCGATTATTTATAAATCGAACTGTCGGCCACTCACCCCTCATAATAACTTGAAGTTAAGCACATAGATATCTCCATCATGATTGTCTTGCTCCCAACAAATATGCAATATCTTGTCCTTTAAGAATGGACTACATTAGACACCCCGCTATCATTAAGCTTACCTTGGAAGGTCCGAAATAATTCCTTCAAGTTTGAAATACCCTTTCCATCCTAAGATACCTTAAATTAACAAAGTCTTCATGAATTTAGTTTTCCCGCTCACTCCAAGTTTTACCAACAACGACGTCTCAAACTTTCTTATTTAGTTTACCATACTCTTTGATTCAAAATACGAATTTTCGATTGACAGCTTCCGCTATAGTCGGTCGTCCATTATGATTCCTCCTCCAACTTTCGCTGTCATTGTTCGCTCGAATGAACTTGGCGTTGTGCATTAGAAAACCGATTCTTTTGAGGTACTCGACTAACTTGATTTTTCTTTTGATTTCGCGGGGGAAGTCGAGTTGTAGATGATGCCGCTTGAGGTTTAGAGAGTGTCGATCGATTCTTCATTTCCTTGTTTGAGCAATTCCTTTTAATGTGTCCTTTGATGCCACATCGATGACACACTTTGCCTTTAGATGTTGTTGAGATTTTCGAAGTTGATTTAGAATCCTTCTCAACAAAAACTCTTTCGTATCCGAGGCCTAATTTATCCGTTTGACCCAACCCAAGCATATGATCTAGTTTCTTTGATCCCGAAGAAAATTGATGGATGTCGGATTTTAGTAAACGAACTTGGTCGGTCAAAACTTGATTAGAAGTAGATATCTCCTTGAATTGTTGCTCAAAAAATGCAATCTTGTCCTTGTAAGAATTGATCATTGACTCCGCTTCATTAAGCTTCTCTTGGAGGTCCGAAATATTCTTCAAGTTTGAATCCCTTTCCTCCTTAAGAACCTTATTCAAAGTCTTCATGTTGTTGTTTTCCTCCTCAAGTTCCAACAAACGACGTCTCAACTTCTTATTTAGTTTAGCCATCTTCTTTGATTCAATGAGAAGTTGATTGTACGCTTCCGCTATGTCGTCGTCATTTGATTCCTCCTCACTTTCGCCATTGTTGCTCGAAGAATCATGTGAAGAAAGAGAAATATTGGAATTAGTAGCAAAAGAGGATAAACACACAACATTTGACGAAGGTAGATAAGTGTTAGTAAATAAGGCAATTTGATCATTCTTTTCTTCGTCACTTGACGATGATTCACTTGATGTTGGATCATCCCACGTCTTTGCTTGCATAGCCTTTTGTCTATACGTCTTCTTTGAAGGACAAACCGTCGCAATGTGGCCGTAGCCTTTGCACTTGAAGCATTGGATCTCGCCTTCACATACATCCTTTTTCTTTGAAGATTTTGCACGGTTTTTATCCTTATACTTTGAAGATGAAGATGATTTAGACAAAAATTGTCGCTTAGATGATGAAGCCTTGTCCAATCTATTTTTGTTCCGAAAATTTCAACGAAACTTCTTCGTGAGGAGCGCTAGTTGATGTTCGAAATCGGCAAGCGAAATATCTCCGTCGGAATCCGAGTCGTCTTCTTCTTTCTTTGTTGATTTGAGCGCAACTCCTGTGCTTTTAGAAAAAGACTTGGAAGAAGATTGATTAGTAGGAAAAGTCATTTCATACGTTTGTAAAGCTCCTACTAATTCTTCGACTTTCATCTCATCCGGATGCTTGACCGTTTCGATCGCGGCGACCTTTGCCCGAAAACGTTCCGGAAGAGTGCGAAGGATTTTCCTAACAACCTTTGAATCCGGGATTTTCTCTCCCAAGTTAGCACATGTGTTCACAACATCTTGTAGACGTGTATAGTACTCGGTAAAGGTCTCATTTTCGTCTATAGAAATTGAATCAAACTTGCTAGTTAGCATTTGCAATTTTTGGACCTTTACTAAGCTTGTTCCTTCATGCGTAACTTGTAGAGTATCCCAAATTTCTTTTGCCGTTTCGCATGCCAAAACCCGAGTAAACTCCGTTTACGATAAAGCGTTGAATAAAACATTAATTCCTTTACCGTTAAACGAAGATGACTCGTTTTCATCTTTTGTCCACTTGTTCCGTGGTTTAGGAACGGTAGCGTTATTGACAACTTCGGTAGGGTGCTCCCAACCAAATTCAATAGCTTTCCAAACACGCTCATCGATTGCGATTAGAAAAGCTCTCATGCGAACTTTCCAATAGGCATAATTCGTGCCATCGAAGAGTGGAGGACGATTAACGTTACCGCCTTCGGCCATTTGAAAACAATATATCTAGATCCCGCTCTGATACCAATTGAAAGTTTTGAGGAGCCCAAGGATCTATCTAGATTGTATCTATCACCTAGAGGGGGGTGAATAGGTGAACGGCCAAAAACCACAAATCTCGATGCAATAAAAATAAATACGAAAAATAAAAAGCACACCGAGATTTACGTGGGAAAACTCCNCATTCTTTTCTTCGTCACTTGACGATGATTCACTTGATGTTGGATCATCCCACGTCTTTGCTTGCATAGCCTTTTGTCTATACGTCTTCTTTGAAGGACAAACCGTCGCAATGTGGCCGTAGCCTTTGCACTTGAAGCATTGGATCTCGCCTTCACATACATCCTTTTTCTTTGAAGATTTTGCACGGTTTTTATCCTTATACTTTGAAGATGAAGATGATTTAGACAAAAATTGTCGCTTAGATGATGAAGCCTTGTCCAATCTATTTTTGTTCCGAAAATTTCAACGAAACTTCTTCGTGAGGAGCGCTAGTTGATGTTCGAAATCGGCAAGCGAAATATCTCCGTCGGAATCCGAGTCGTCTTCTTCTTTCTTTGTTGATTTGAGCGCAACTCCTGTGCTTTTAGAAAAAGACTTGGAAGAAGATTGATTAGTAGGAAAAGTCATTTCATACGTTTGTAAAGCTCCTACTAATTCTTCTACTTTCATCTCGTCCGGATGTTTGACCGTTTCGATCGCGGCTACTTTAGCCCGAAAACGTTCCGGAAGAGTTCGAAGAATTTTACGAACAACTTTAGAATCCGGGATTTTCTCTCCCAAATTAGCACATGTATTAATGATATCTTGAAGCCTAGTGTAGTAATCGGTAAAAGATTCATGCTCCTCCATACGAATAGAATCAAATTGACTAGTCAACATTTGGAGCTTTTGAATTTTTACTAAACTAGTACCTTCATGTGTAATTTGTAGAGTATCCCAAATTTCTTTTGCCGTTTCGCATGCCGAAACCCGAGTAAACTCCGTTTGTGATAAAGCGTTGAATAAAGCATTAATTCCTTTACCATTAAACGAAGATGACTCGTTTTCATCTTTAGTCCACTTGTTTCGTGGTTTAGGGACGGTAGCACCATCGACAACTTCGGTAGGATGTTTCCATCCAAATTCAATAGCTTTCCAAACCCGCTCATCGATTGCAATTAGAAAAGCTCTCATGCGAACTTTCCAATAGGCATAATTCGTGCCGTCGAAGAGCGGAGGTCGATTAATGTTACCACCTTCGGCCATTAGATAACAATTTATCTAGATCCCGCTCTGATACCAATTGAAAGTTTTGAGGAGCCCAAGGATCTATCTAGATTGTATCTATCACCTAGAGGGGGGTGAATAGGTGAACGGCCAAAAACCACAAATCTCGATGCAATAAAAATAAATGCGGAAAATAAAAAGCACACCGAGATTTACGTGGGAAAACTCCAACTTGGAGAAAAACCCACGGGACCAACACGCGAAAAAATAATTCACTAAGAGAAAAGATTACAAGGTGATTACCGACTCCACGGACTCAACCTCTCTTAACCTCCTATGAATCTTCGCGCTACCCTCCGGGTTGTCCACGCCCTCACGTTCGAATCCACGAACGCCTCCACTTCGAATCCACGAAGCTTCAATCACGCCGAATCCACGACGCCACTCGAATCCACGAGCCCACGATCCGAATCCACGAACCGCCGTCAAATACGCCGAATCCACGACGCCACCATGAAGAATATCATGAATATGGTGATCCTTCGCTTTGGAGTATCGTAGAAAACCAGGGAATAGAACTCCAAGCGAAGCGGAGATCAAATCGACATATAGAGAATGCGAAACGATATCTCGATTTGATCTAAAGAGGCTAATTTGTAGAAAATAGGTTTAGAATGAAATCCGAGCCTCTAGGGTTTCTCAAACATGTATTCTTATGATGCTTAATCAGTTAGAGAACCCCTATAGCTTATTTATAGACTTTAGAATCAAAACGGAGTAGGATTAGAAAGTTTCTTTCCAAAATCAGCACCTTGTACCGGAACAAGGAAAGCTGTCCAGGGTACAGCATGACGGAAGATTTTTCTGCGAAGCTTCTGTACCCTGGATAGGCTTCAGCTTGTTCCGGAACAGGGCTTGTACCGGTACAGCCATGATGGTTGTACCGGAACAACCATCTACCACTCAGCGCAAACACTGATGGCTGTACCCTGGACAGAAAACCCTTGTACCGGTACAACAATGCAATTTTCGCTGAAAATGCATTGTTTCGGGTTTTACAAGCTCTTAGAAACTTTCTAATTAATTACAACTTGAAAACATGATTCTAAGATCTATAATTAAGTATGAATCACCATAAACAAGATTTAAAGCTTACCTAAGCATCGTGATTCATGTTTTACGTGTTTTGCGTCCTTTCTGATTCTTCGAAGTCTTGGATTCTCGATCTTCAATACGCTGCTCCGGACTTCTTCAAGACTCCGACTCGACCCACGAAACTTGCCAACACATAGGACCTAACAGTTTGGCTGCTTCGCAGGTGTTGTACCGGTACGCGAGCCCGTGTACCGGTACACAGTGCAATGTGAGTAGTTTTCGGGCAAGGGTGTTTTTGCAATTATTACAACACTTATATAGGTAACCCCAGCCCCCTTAGAGAGCCCTTTTGAGCCCTAATTCGTGGAGGAACCAGGTGAGGGCTTCTCCTTTGGATTTTTACCCCATTTTGGCTTGGTTATTATGGTTTTGATCTCTCTTTTCTCCTTCTCCTTGCCTCATGTTGGATTTTCTCCATTGGAGAAGTTTAGAGGTTTTTGTTGGAGCTTGTTTGGAGGGAGAACTTCAACCCTAGCACCTTCCTAGCTAGGTTTGGGACTTCAAGAGATGTGAGTAGGCTTGATCTCTTCTTTAGATCATGTTTTAGTAGTTTTTACTAAAGGAAACCCTAGATTTTGGATATTAGGATTAGAAATGGGGATTTTGGATTGGTAGCTCCTAGAACCAAATTAATGGGTTTAGAACCGTGGATTAGGTTGCTTTGGAAGGGATTTGGCTTCCACTTGAGTTTTATTTGAGGATTTCTTCATCTAGGTGAGTTTTTCCCCACCCTATCTTGAGATGGTTAATGATCAACCTTATGGTTGCTCGTAAGGTCCGTTTAACTCTTGTTTCTCTACCTTTAGGGTACTAGGAGAGTGGCGGACACCTTCGTCGGAGCAAACGAAAGGTTTCGATTAGCTTTGGTGGGTTTGACTTCATGAAAACGGGGCAAAATGGCCCCTATGCTTTCTAAACTCTTCGTAAAGTCTTTTTAAGAGCAAATCCATGTTAAACATGATTTATATGAATTTTAGAACACTTGATATGCATGCCTTATGTATCATGAAATTTACACTCTATATAGTAGAGCTATATGTGTAGACTGCATGCATTGTGAAAGGTGGTTGGCTTTGCAAGTTGAGAACATGTCTCCTATGTTTGAAATGAGTATAATTATGTATCATGAACATAACTACCATGCTTTAGCTCGTTGAACAATAGTGTCATTAAGGGGCACTTGAAACTAGAAAACTATGAAAATGCAACATAGAAACATAGTGATAGACCGTTGGATATCGACTATATTCCATATTTTAGACATGATGACATAGTGATAGGCCATTGACACAGTTGACATATATTTCATGTTTTAGACATGAGGACTTGGTACTTGAGACAGACTGATACGCATGCTTGCCATTGTGCTCATTCGCACATGCTTGTGAGGGTCGCTTCCTACAAGCCGGCACTCCGGAGTTGGCCATCGTGATACGTTCGCCGTGAGGGATTAGGCGCCGAAGTGGATTGCCGTGAGAAAAGCTCATTCCTAGGGTGGGGATGTTGACTACCACGGGGTCATTAGGCACGGTAAAGCCAGACAGCCTTCGGGTGGGTCTTATGCCAGACAGCCTTCGGGTGGGTCTTATCAGAGTTGAACTTTAAACAGTTAAAGTGACAAGTGGACATTGACTAGAATAGTAAACAATGACATCTTTACTACTTACATTGTGGATATTGGGTTAGCTGCCTACTTATGCATTTGCATGTTGGATACTCTTGTGCACATACTTGTAGTAGTTGCTTTCTTATTTATGCAAATCATGCTAAGTAGAGACATCATGATTGAGTAGTATTCATATTTATTTTTCTAGTTGTTCTTATCGCTTTTGCTTATACTTATACACTGACCCCTTTTTTTTTTGTAGCTTTTGGGCCTAGTGGTGCATTTCACTGAAGTCAGTAATTGCCCACTGGGAACTATTATTTAATAGTTCTCACGCCCTCTGTTTTATGATTTTTATTTCAGAGCCTTCGGCACCGGCGGAGGCACGGGATCGCAGCAAGGAAGTCGCGTAGCTAGTTAGCGGGGAGCTTCCATTGAGCTTAGGTGGTTTACTCTTCTTTTATTGTATTAGAGAGAGAGAGATTTCGTTTACCATGTATAGAGACCACCTATGTAATCTTTTAGCACTTGTATTTGGATCTTTGGTTGTACTACTTTATGGTTTATTAGTGATTTTAGCTCTCTACTTTTCTCATTGCTTTAGTCTCTAGATAATGCATGTTGCTCTGATACTTCTAAATGTTTTCTTTTATTGTCTCATTTATTGTTTTGTTTTAAACGCCTTATATGTTTTAGACGTATGGCGGGTCTGGACACGCGCCGGGCGGGCTTCCGCTGGGCCCCGGGGTGTGACAAAAACTTTGTCAATACCTGTTGCAAATGAGTCGGGTGTGGCATGTGTGTCCGAGCGGCTGGATTCTGATTTCAAGATTGAGGACTAATATCTACTCTATGAGGATACATGATTGGATCTAATGATACGGATATATTTTTGGGGCCCCACATTGTCTGATATTAAAAAAAAGAAAATTTAAACCATATTATTTGTATATAGATAAAATTGTATTAAAAAATCGTCCATAAGAATTATAATTTCTATTACTATTACGATAATGGCTGGGCCGGTGTGTACACCAATCCCATAAGGTACGTCACTTGACGACGAATTGTTAATCTTAGAACTTTGTAGATGACCTATTTTAATAAACCAATTAATTTTGTAGAATAAGAGATCCAGAATTTAAAAAAAAAATAGTCAAATCAAACTATATCGAATATTAGAAAAAAAAAACTCTAGGTATAGTAATGCATAAAATATTTACACTCTGTTGGGAGGAGATCGAGTGAGATGATGAGAGACGATTATAGATGGAACATTCACCATTATATATCCTGTCCCCACAATGTTGCCCAACCTGTTAAGATATGTCATGAATAATTATCAATCATTGTCGTCTATTGTATATTAGAATCCAACAAAAAATGATTGAGGTAGGTCAAGATATACATGTTGCTTATTGCCTTTCATTTTCAACCGTCGTACAACTTTATCAGTCATCGACTCTTTTCTTTTGCTTGGCGGGCGGCCTTTACTGCGAACTGGTAGCGGGCTTAGAACTCTCCGGTCGTTACTTCTATCATCCGATGCACCATTCGAAGGTGTTGCCGCAATCGGTGAATATTCAATATCATTGCTCCCCTTGGATGATGAAGTGTATTCCAATTTGGTCTTCAAATCTTGCAACGTACGTAATGTAACTTCACATTTTTCATCGGACTCAACAGCTATGTCTGCAATGTCATACATATTACTACATACTACTTCGTATCAATAAATTTCAGCGGTGTTCCCTAAGTTCTTATGCCATGTCTTCACGCGGGTATACCTCCGTCTGACGTCCTTCCTCCATCGTGTTAATATGTAAGAATTTGGGACAATCATCAACTTTCTATGAACTAGGACGATAATTGAATGTCGACATAAAATACCTTTATACTCAAATAGACGGCAAATACAACTTACTAAAGAGCCACCTTCATCAAAATATACTGTGAAGGCTGTATCTTTACCTCGACGCCATACTCATTAACTTGATAAGAATACGCACTGCCCTTCGAAGACAGTAAGGATGTCTCGCAATGCATTAATTCCTTAAGCTCTACCTGAAATTCTCTAAATTTCGTAATCGTGTACACTTCTTGAAATTACTTCTCAAATGCATAACGGCTGATACACGGTATGACTGACCAGAATGATTTGTAGTCTAATTCTGCTTCTTTTTCAGCTTTATCTTTATAGCGCTTTCATACTGCTCAACAAATTATTTTAATGAAGTTTTTGAGTTCACATACCCATCAAAAAATACATTCATACTTTCGCTTCGCTATGTTGTGGACATTCCAGCCCAAAATGTATCCTTCATATAAACTGGTATCCACTTACGTTTTTCCTCGTACAGGCCTGACAACCATTCATTATTTTGAAGTCCGTAACAAGCTATCATTCTCTTCCATTTTTCGTCAAATTCAATTTCTGTCAGTGATTCATAAATAGCATCCATCATAATGCTCTTAATCGAATAATATTCGTCATAGCTTCTTAGCTTCTCCGGTATCTTCTTTGTAATGTGCCATAAGCACCATCGATGCCGAGTATCAGGAAAGACACGTGCGATAGCATTTTGCATCGCTTTATCTTGATCTATGATTATTGCTTCGGGGGCACGCTTGGACATGCATGACAGCCAATTCCGAAAGATCCAAACAAACGATTCTGTATCTTCAGTGGAGAGTAGGCCGCATCCCAACAAGATCGACTATCTATGATGGTTAATACCAACGAAAGGAGCAAATGGCATATCGTACTTATTTGTTAGATATGTCAAGTCGAAAGTAATTACATCTCCGAAACATTCATACGCTGCTGTACTCTGAGCATCTGCCCAAAAGATATTGCGAAGCCGAGAATTATCGTCTAGATCTATGACATAAAAAAAGTTTCCATTTCTCTCTTGCATTTCTCTAAAATAATTACAAATTGCCTCACCGTCACCTTCACCAAGTCGTAACCGACGGACTTTTTCAATATAATTATGAGCATCATTCTCTCCAAATGTTAAGTTTTCATACCCACCAGCTTCAACAGCAATAGAATTAAAATTTTGTTCAATCTGATTCCAGTACGATTATTAAGATCAAGCTGTCTCTTGATACTTGGATCTATAACTCGATTGCAGGAAAAAAATCGAGACTTATATAAGGACTTAGGACGTGATTATGCTCAAGTACAATTTTACTTATTACACAAGATGAATCCTCATTTATTACCACATTTATCCTCGCAAGACAGTTCGTCTTCACCACCGATGGACGAGGACGAAGATTCGTCACGGTCCGATGCATTTTTTCATGATGAGAGCATGCGATTAATACATACGTAGCCTTGCTATCAGTCATTTTAGTTGTCCTCTTTACAACTCCAAATCCTAATTCTTGTGCGTAATGCTTATATAAATTAAAAATGGCTTCAAAATTGATAAAAAAACATTCCAATTCTGGTGCCGAAATATTTACGTCTCTGACCTCACTGTTTCTTTCTTCATCCATCTCAAAAATGTTCAATTCAAATAATCAGTCAACCCAGAAATTTAACAAAATTGCTCACCTGTAACACATCACATGCAGTCGAAATACACAATTGGAATAATGGTGACCGGGCAAACTAATTATCAAAATCAATACATCTAAATTAATATTATATACACCACATTCTACTATGCCCTAAAAATGAACCCAAGTCACTAATTCTCTGCGACCACAACAAATCATGATATCATTTGAGGATAAAACTCATGATATTATATACACCACATCCTATCAGTTCACTAATAGACAACAAATCATGATATCTTTTATATCATCTTTTGTACCTGATGATGATTAGGTATGGTTAGAGCAAATGTATTAAAGATACTTTATGATGTTAAATGCAAAGGTTTATTTTGGAGATTTGAGATGTATAAAAGAAATGATGCAAGGATAGTAATAGAACTTCAAAGTTGAATGCATATATGTGATTTAAATTTGATCATATTACTTGTGATGTTTTGTTTAGTGCTTTCACTTTGGCTATTGCTTGCCCTCGTGCAAGCCATTATGTTTGCTTCTGCATGTGCAATTTTTACTCGATTGATACTTGTTGTTGAGCCTTGGGCGGACAGAGGAGGCTGTCCATTCGGCGTCTGTTCGATGGGTCCAAACCGGCCAAATTGGACCGGGTTCGGGGCGTGACAGATATAATGGTATCAGAGCGTAAAGAGCCTAAAAGTGAAAGTATATGATGGACCTAGAGACCCTTAAGAATGAAAAACCTTAAGGATCTAGGAAACGTGAGCGACGTGGAATCAAACTATAGCGAAAGCTTATGATTGGGTTAATATTAATGTCTTTAATGTGGTTAGGGACTAAATTTAAATTGTTATTCGTTTTCTTTTCCTTGTGTTGTGATCGACGGCCGACGACATGATACTTTGGAAGGAAAATAAATACGCTTGTTGCTTTCGCCGAATTGGGTATGTTCGAGTATAGTAATGAGTAACTCATGTAAATTGCTTCATTTCAGGATACAATGCCGCCTCGTGGACGATCTAAGATGCCTCGTAATCGACCGCGAATGAGGTCTATGCCTGAGGAGCCAAGTGCGGCTCTCGTGCAACATGGAGCAGGTGGCGACGGGGAGCTTCGGGAGCAGATGACTGCGCTTATTGGCGTAGTGCGGCAACAAGCGGAGTCCGTTCAACGCCAAGGGGAGCAAATCCAAAGGCTCCAGGAGGCCTTAGAGCGGCAACAGACGACGGCGGCACAAGTGGAGGCTGAGCATCCTGCGCCCCCTGCAGTGGTGCCGATGGTGGCCGAGGGAGTAGCGGCGAGGGTGGCCACGGCAGCCATTGCAGTTACGGTGATACCGGCCGGATAGGGGACCTCAAACCCCGATAGTGCGGCGGAGGAGGCGGAGTGGGAGCGTGTGTTAGCGGCTTTCGTACAGTTCAACAAGTTCAACCCACCTATCTTCGAAGGGGGAGTGGTGGAACCGACGGTTGTGGAGTCATGGATTGACTCCATGGAGACGCTCTTCGAGGATTTGTATACTTTGGAAAAGGACAAGGTGTACCTCGCCACCCATTGTCTTGAGAAAGCGGCAAAGGTGTGGTGGAAGCGAGTTAGGAGGGATCGATCTCCCGATCTTCCGCCTATATTGTGGGAGGAGTTCAAGAGGGCGGTGTTCGCCAATTATTTTCCCGACATGGTGAAGCGGAAGCTACAAGAAAAGTTTCGCAAGCTGAGGTAGGGAGATTGCTCTGTAGCGGACTACCAGTAGGAGTTCTCCAACATCATCGACTGTGTCCCGGATGTTGTTCGGGATGATCGGGACTGGGCCGATTGGTTCCTGCGAGGACTCAGGCTAAGGATCTATGAGGCAGTGCAAATCCTCAAGCTGACGACCTTTGCGGAGGTCTTTGACCGAGCTCTATGGGCGGAACATGGCAGCGCCCACGCGCGAGAGGAGCGCGAAACTATAGCGGAGTCGCGGGACAAGGGAAAGAAGCGGGCGGCGGGTGGTGCCGGGGGCCGGCCCGATGCTAAGAAACCCCCTCGGTTTCCCCGACAGCAGTCAAAGACTTGGAGGCCTTCCCGATGCATTATTTGTGGCGGTGAGCATCGACCGGTGACTTGCCCGCAACGCGAAGGAAAGTGCTTCAAGTGCGGCCAAGCGGGGCATATGGCTCGGGAGTGCCCTAGTTGGGGGTCGTCTGCACCGACAGCGGCGTCAGTTCCTTCCACCCCGAGGCAGCTTGCGGGGTTGCCCCCAGCTATGTCGGCTGGACGCTCATCTACATCGCGTCAGCCGAAGGCATCTAGAGCACCGAGTGGGCGGATTTTTGCCACTCAGGTGGAGGAGCCGATTCCAGTCCCCGACGACGTCATGGCAGGTATTATCTTGATCCGAGGCACTAGAGCTCGAGCTTTATTCGACACAGGTGCATCGCATTCATTCATAGGTGCATCATTTGCAAAAACTCATGACATAGAGATCACGCATAACGAGGATTATTGGTCGGTGAATACACCGGAGCACTCGTTCCCTGTTCATGACAAGTGCTTGGTGTGTCCAGTGCAGATAAGCGATTGGGTCATGCCGATAGACCTGTTGGTGTTAAACCAAATGTGGAGCTTCGATGTAATCTTGGGGATCAATTGGCTCTCCAAATACTATGCCGTTATAGATTGCGAAAGTAAGGTGATTACGTTTCGTGAGCCTAATCAAGAAGAGTTAGTATACCGGGCATGTAAAAGCAAGCACTTTGCGGCCACCGTATTGGCGGCGAGGGCGAGAAAAATGATAAAGGGTGGATGTGTAGCCTACTTGGCAACAATGGTAGAAGCCCAAAAGGTGTACCCGGAACTTGAGGGTATTCGGGTAGCGTGCGAATTTCCAGATGTGTTTCCGGCGGAGTTACCGGGATTGCCATCGGACCGAGAGATCGAGTTCATTATTGATTTCATTCCTGGGGCGGCGCCAATTTCGAAGGCTCCGTATAGAATGGCACCGGCGGAGCTAAAAGAACTAAAAGCACAGTTACAAGACTTGCTCGATAAAGGCTTTGTGAGGCCGAGCGTGTCACCGTGGGGAGCTCCGGTGCTATTTGTTAAAAAGAAAGATGGCACACTTCAACTCTGCGTGGACTACCGCGAGTTGAACAAGGTCACAATTAAGAACAAGTACCCATTGCCGAGAATTGATGATTTATTCGATCAGTTGCAAGGGTCGAGGGTGTATTCAAAGATAGACCTTCAATCGAGGTATCATCAGTTGAAGATACGGCCCAAGGATGTGCACAAGACGGCGTACCATACGCGGTATGGCCATTACGAGTTCACGGTTATGCCGTTTGGGCTTACTAATGCCCCGACAGCCTTTATAGACGTAATGAATCTAGTCTTCCGTCCGCTATTGGACCGGTGCGTCATGATATTCATTGACGACGTATTGGTATATTTTCGGACCGAGGAAGAACACAAAGAGTATTTGAGGATTGTGTTGGAGACACTACGAAAAGAAAAGCTATATGCAAAATTAAAGAAATGTGAATTTTGGCTTTCAGAGGTTACTTTCTTGGGCCACGTGATTTCGGGTGATGGCATCTCGGTGGATCCGAAGAAAGTTAAGGCAATTAAAGATTGGCCTCGCCCGACGAGTGTATCGAAGGTCCGCAGTTTTCTTGGGCTAGCAGGCTACTACCGGTGGTTCGTGGAAGGGTTCGCTAAAATAATCACTCCGATAACGCGCCTCACACACAAGGGAGTGAAGTATGTTTGGAGCGACGATTGCCATCGGAGCTTCAAGGAGTTAAGAAAAGGTTGATAACGACCCTGGTGCTTGCTCTACCGACGCCGGGGGAGACTTTTGTAGTATACAGTGATACTTCATACATTGGTCTCGGGTGTGTGTTGATGCAAAATAGGCGGGTTATAGCTTATGCCTCGCGCCAATTGAAGACTTATGAAAAGAACTACCTGATTTACGATCTTGAGCTAGCGGCGGTGATTTTCGCGCTAAAGCTTTGGAAGCATTACTTGTATGGTGAACTTTGTGAGATCTATACGGATCACAAAAGCCTTAAATACTTGTTCACCCAAAGGGAGTTGAATATGCGACAACGGCGGTGGTTAGAATTATTGAAAGACTATGATATCACTATCTTATACCACCCCGGGAAAGCAAATGTTGTGGCCGATGCACTTAGCAGAAAATCGGGAAAAAACTTGGCTTCGACAATTACATCCTAACTGTTATTGCAAAAAGATATGCAACGGTTTGGATTAGAAGTAGTAGCGCCGGAAGTGCCGGCTACACTTGCTACCTTAGTGGTGCAACCAAGGACATCCAAGAGTTGAACTCCGTTTGGAATCAACTTATTGTCGACTTGGTATGCTTCGGAAAGTCCGAATGCGGCGAAAATGCGAAAAGCGCATTGGGAAGGATCTTGGAGAGTTAGAGTTCGCAAAGATCTGCAATTTGCATGTTTTGCCACTCTTGGGGTCCGGACCCTAGCTGCAGGGTCCGGACCCCATAGCTGCGAAAAGCCTCTTGGGCTTGAGAAATTGCAATCTGCAACTTTGCAGAGTTTAACAAACTCTCGCGGTCCGGAACCTAGCTACAAGGTCCGAACCCCGTACCACGAAAATGCCCAGAATGGGCTGTCACGTGATGGCAAAGTTGAAGGGGTTTAGTGCACTTGTTACATGAGTGGGGGCGATATAAAGAGGAGAGGACCCTCTCTTTCTCATTCTCCCAACCCTAAGCCTCTCTCTATCTCTCTAGAGCTCACTCTCTCTCTCTTTTCAAGGTGGAAAAAGAAGAGGAGGCTTGGTGGAGGTTGAAGCTTGGAACAATGAGAGCATCTTCTTCTCCTTCTTCTTCAAGCTTGGAGCTAGGTGTTGAGGTAAGCTTTAACCTCTTTAATGGCATCTCTCTTGGGTTTTTCTTTTATACCCTGAAATTGGTTTAGTTGGAACTCTAGTATGCCTAATAAAGGTTCCATGCTTGAATCTAGGACTAGAGGAAGAGATTGTTGGTGTTGTTGAAACCTAGGGCTCCAAATGGGGGTTTTGGGAAAGGTTGGGTTTTGATCTCATTTGATTGGTTGTAAACCTAATTGCTAGGTATCTAAACGCGTCAGCGAAGTCGGTTCGACGATTCGTCGAGTCGGTGAGAAGTTCTTGGCAAAAAGGTGCGGTCGTAGCCTCCGTTTCTACTTGGAGAGCCGAAGCGACGTCCTAAGAGATTGCCGAGTTTCGTTCCTTGGGTTGTAGCATCGCCAAAGATGGGTAGTGACCATCCCGAAGCAGATGAACTGCCCCCTATGTCTAAGTCTTATTATTGATCAACTTGCATATTGAACTCTTGCATTATAGGGTGCTTAATTGGTTGTTTCATATTCTTGCATGCTAGTGTAGTGTAGTGTTGCTTGTTTGGCACCTGAACCTAGTATGCATGAGATTGGGAAGTAGTGCTTTAGAACCCTATAATGAGAGGATAAATGTTGACTTGATAGATGAAAACCTAGTGAATGTGTAATTAGTGTATTGGGAACACTTAAACAAGAACGAGTGTTATCTAGTTAATGTTGAACACGAGAATGAATGGCATCTAGACAAGGTTAATAACTTGACGAGTGGCATGACAAGTAGAGTATAGGTGAAAACACTTGTTGCGTGTTGAACTTAGGGATGAACTAGTTCCCAAGTGATGTTGACTATAGTGGTAGGGTATCCTCAGTGACGGGGATTTGATCATACTCACATGTCTGTTCAGAGCTTGTAGGCGGTCACTCCGCACAAGCGTGCGCTTCGGAGTTGTCACACGATAGGGATAGCCTTTTTGGGTCCCACAGATGGTCTCGGGTGAGTGAGTATATTCTCACTATGAGTGAGCGGTTCCTCACCTACGAGATGAGATTTTGAGTCGAGTGAGTGAGCGAATCCTCACCTGTGAGATTGAGATTGAGTTGTGGCACCTATGTTGAGAGTTGGGCGAGTGAGCGGATCCTCCCCTTTGAGATTAGATCGTGGGATAGACTTTTTGGGTTCCGTAGATGGTCTTTGGTGAGTGAGCGGATCCTCACCGGTGTGACTGAGTAGATGTGGCACCTATAAGGGGACCGTGGGATTGAGGCGTGAGATTGAGGGCGAGCCTATGGGCCAGCCGAGTGATTGGGGGATTTAATGAATAGCATCGTTGTTGAACATAGTAGCATGGTAGCTAGCCTTTTTCTATGTAGTGCATGCATTCATAGCATTGTATTGAGGCATAGTAGGATACTTGCATTTCTACTTACTTGCCATTGTTGCTGTTTCATACATAGCTATCTATCTATCTATCTGTCTGTCTGTCTTCTTATGCCTGCTTAGACCTAGTAGGGAGATCGGCGGAGTCGGCGGTCGAACCCACTGGGAACTATGGACAATAGTTCTCACCCCACTTTGTTGCAGGGCCGAGCTCGAGTACCCCCGGCGAGGATTGTGGCAAGGGCTTACCGCCCTAGGGTTGGTAGATGCTTCCTATTGCATTAGTAGTCACCCTATATGCTTGAGAGTAGATGATGTATAGGTGTGAGATATTTTGGAGAATTGTAAACTTTATGTTTATGTTTTGGAAGAATGTAAAGTTAATCAAATGTATTAAAGTTGAATGGATGTAATAGATTAGTATCTTTCTTTTATTCACTTGTGTATACTTGTGACGCTTGCTCTTGGTTATTTAGCACTAGTTGTTCTCTCGCTATTGTTGTTGATTGTGTATCTATTTCAAGTTGTTTTTCTGGGCACTTGTTGTACACAATCTTGTTGTTTAGCCTTCGGCGGACAGGGGAGGTGCTGTCCGTCTGGCATCTATTCGACGCGTCCGAACCGGACCAAATTGGTAGCAGTCTCGGGGCATGACAATAGTAGGCCGGTTAACGAAGTCGGCGCATTTCCTATCGATTCATATTACATGGTCGGGGGACAAGTTGGCCCAAGTATAAATCGACGAGGTTGTGAGACTCCATGGGGTTTCGGTATCAATTGTATCAGATCGGGACCCAAGATTCACATCTCACTTTTGGAGGAGCCTACAGGAGGCATTGGGCACACGGCTCGACTTTAGCACGGCATTTCATCCTCAAAGTGATGGTCAATCCGAGAGAACGATATAAATACTTGAGGATGTGCTTCGAGCGTGTATACTTAACTATAAGGGCAGTTGGCATGATCATCTATCGATGGCGGAGTTCGTGTACAATAACAGTTACCAAGAGAGTATCGCGATGGCGCCATTCGAGGCCCTTTATGGAAGGAAGTGTCGCTCTCCAATCCATTGGAGCGATGTGGGCCAGAGAGCTACTCTTGGCCCGAATGTGGTGCGGGAGGCGGAGGAGAAAGTTCGCCTTGCCCGCCAACGACTTGCTACGGCGCAATCTCGGCAAAAGAGCTATGCTGACAAGAGGAGAAAGGACAAAGTTTGCAGCTGGAGACCGCGTATTCTTGAAGATATCGCCGATACGAGGAATAAAACGGTTTGGAATCCGGGGGAAACTAAGTCCCCGGTACCTTGGACCGTTCGAGATATTAGAGCGGGTCCGCGCGGTGGCCTACAAGATAGCACTACCACCGAGGCTTGCGGGAGTGCACGATGTGTTTCATGTATCGAATCTCCGCAAGTACATTCATGATCCCGAGCATGTTCTTTCGTTTGAACCGTCCAAAATTCAAGAGCACATGACTTATGAGGAGTTCCAGGCGTACATCATCGATCGAGAAGTGAGAAAACTACAGAACCGTGAGATTCTGTATGTAAAAGTCCGTTGGTGCAACCACGATGATCGAGAAGCCACTTGGGAGCTCGAGAGCGCGATGCGGGAGCATTATCCCCATCTCTTTGAGAATCTGGATTGAGGTATGGAATCTAGGTTTTAATCAAGTTAGTTTCGCGGACGAAATTAATTTTAAGGGGTGGAGAATGTAACGTACCGAAGCTCGATAGAAAATATCGAACTTTAGCCAAATTGACTAAAGTGCGCGAAAGGAATAATTGGATAAGTTCCAATTATTGTTCCAACAATATTGGAAGGGTTAAAAAGGAGTTCTAAAAGAGTTAAAAGTGTTTTAGAATTGCTCGGCGCGAAGAGAAGTCGAACAATGCGAAAAACTGCAGTTTGGGCAAAGTGTACCGATACAGCCATCAAAGTGTACCGGTACAACAAGCAGGCTGAGAGATAGCAGCTCTCGGGTTTGGGCCTCTGCGCAAAGCTGTACCGGTACAAATAACGTGTTCCGGTACACTTTGGTCTGGTAGCACCAAATTGGTCTGCTACAAATATAAAGATTGGGAGGGCTTTTTGGCAATTGTTACAACATGTAATATACCCCTTCCCTCTCTCTTTTCACAGCCACCATCTTTCCCTCTCATTTCTCTCATTTATCTCTCTCTTTAGAAAACTCCCCAAAGAGCAAGGAGAAGGAGGAGAAGGGCTTTTTAGAGGGATTTGGAGCTTGTGAAAAATCTTGAAACTCTCCAATAAGGTGGACTTGGGTGAGCTTGTGACCAAGGTGAGGTTTTAAGAAAAGCTGAGCCTAGGGTTTGGGTTTTGTACCCTAGAAAGCTAGGTTTTGGAGCTTCTACAAGTGTAGAAACCTCTAGTGGCCATGGAAACATGAAGACTCATGTTTTCTTCAAGTGCTCTATCGGTGGATTTTTAGGGTTTGCATTCTAAGTCTTAGAATTGGTTTAGATGATTCTAGATGAACTTCTAGGTGTTGGACAAGCTCTCTTTTGCTTGTTTTAGAGATCAAAACTTAGGATTTAGCAAATGGCAACGTTAGGGCACCCAAATTGGGGCTTTTGCCTCCGAATGTTTCCGAGGCAAATTGACCTCGCGGAAACCTAATTGGGGGTATTCCCAACACGTTGGGCAACTCGATTCGACAATACGAAAAGGTCTAGATAAAGTTATTGAGAAAAGGCCTAATTTGGCTTCGTTTTACCTCAGGCGTGAGAGTAGACGCCCTAAAATTCCAAGAATTGAACCGTAGCATCCTCTCAACCATCAAAGGTGGGTGGTGCTTTTCGAAGTCATCGATCTTCCTCTTATGTCTAAAGTGTCATTTATTTGAGCATATGTGAATGTTGAGCATTGAGCATAGTAAGGTTATTTGAAAGTATTTTCTTGCATGTTATGAGTATAAATGCATGTGAAAGAATGGTAAAAGACTAAGAACATGAAAACCCTATGTATGTATTAAAAGTGAAAAGAACCTAGAGGTAAAGAATCAAAATGACGAAATGACATATGGATTAGGTGGCATTAGTAGGTGTCAAGTATGCAAATGAACACTAGAGTGTGTGACATTAGTAAATGACAAGAATGCTAGAAATGAACACTTAGAGAACAAGTGTGGCATCAATGTGAGTACAAGAACAAAGTAGTGTACATGACACTAGTATAAGTAAAGAATGCAAGTAAATAGAGATAGCAACATATGAGCATTGCTTCCTTTAAGTCAAGGAATGGATTTAATTCGGAATCCTTAAAGTTAAGGATTGTATCATACTCGCCTGTTAGTCCTTGCTCGGAGGGCGGTAGCTCCCCCTCGGGCAATGAGCTTCGGAGTAGTCATCACTGGGTCGTAGGAGTTTCTCCCCAAAGGACGGTCCCGTCGAGTCGTAGGAGTTTCTCCCTGATACTAGGATTTAGAGTTGGTGAGTTTGTTGAGGGCGAGACCTACGGGCTAGCCATGAGATTGGGCAATGAAAATGTAATCTTGCATTCATCATGAGCATTCTATCGAGCATAGCATTGTTTATTGTTCAGGCATATTAGCTGCATTTATTGGTTGGTTACTATCTATTCTTTCTTCTATTATACCTAATTTAGACCTAGTGGGAAAGTCGGCGAGATCGGGGCCGAACCCACTGAAAACTTTGTTGTAATTCTCACCCCACTATTTCTACAGAGCCGGGACTGAACGAGCCGGCTGACAATCGCGGTAAGGGTATCGCGCCCTAGACAGAGACCGCCCGAGATACTCTACATTTTGTAGTTACATACCCCTTTTATATGTATATCATCTTTTGTACCTTGATGATGATTAGGGATGGTTAGAGCAAATGTATTAAAGATACTTTATGATGTTAAATGCAAAGGTTTATTTTGGAGATTTGAGATGTATAAAAGAAATGATGTAAGGATTGTAATAGAATTTCGAAGTTGAATGCATGTATGTGATTTAAATTTGATCATATTACTTGTGATGTTTTGTTTAGTGCTTTCACTTTGGCTATTGCTTGCCCTCGTGCAAGCCATTATGTTTGCTTCCGCATATGCAAATTTTACTCTATTGATACTTGTTGTTGAGCCTTGGGCGGACAGGGGAGGCTCTGTCCATTCGGCGTCTGTTCGACGAGTCCGAACCGGCCAGATTGGACCGGGTTCGGGGCGTGACAAGCAGTACTCTTATATAAATAGGACCTTTATAATCTTTTTAATTACAAGTTAATGAAAATAAAAGCAAAACATAATTTTGGCCAACATTGTATACATGATAGAATATGAGCCAACAATTGGATCAGGATCTAGTGAATAAAATTAAAAGGCCACCAAGAGCTAAATAAATGAAGAGACAAATAATTAAGCAAATAAATCATGTATATCCATTCTTATATTTATCTGTTTTTGTAGTTATTCGATCCATATCGAGGCCAACATGAGTGAGCTAGCCTCAGCTCGTCTTCGGCTCTTTTATTTTTTAAACTAAAAAACCAAAGCATATGATCGGCTCATTTGTTTATCAAGAAAACTGAATTCGAACCAAAAAAAAGAGCTCACAAACAACAAGCTGTGTTGACAACCCTACTTATAACCAACCTAAGTAACATCAACTCAATCTTATTCAAACTTGAAAACCACTCCAAAAGGAATCATGTAAGACTTGGATCGAATTAGATAATTGCTTTTTATGCTCATATTGAGTTTCAAGTTTAGCACTATATAGCTCAAGTACCCCTGAGTAGACCTATGTAAAGGAAACTAAAAGATGTTGAATCCTCATGAAACTGTCAAGCAATCAAAACTCGCAAACAGGCACCACGATCAAGCCATGCCAACTAGTAGACCCTAGATGCCTGTAAATCAAGGATCTTCTAGAATGGAACAAAGTAGCATCCTAGACAAGGGACTGTAATAGAAAATTTAGCTTGTGGATCCACAAAGGCTTATACATCTACAAGTCACACTTCATAGGATATTCAAAAAATGATGTCCCTTTAACTTGTTGACCAACTACCATCTTTGGTCCTTCCCGTGACGGAGATCAATAAACAACAAAGTCTTCTATACTACACTAAATATGGAATCCCAAGATAGAAATGAAAATAGAAATGTTTCCACTACTCGACATTTATCCCTTTCATTAAATATCTATTAATTAAATCTAGCTCGAAAGAGTGATCAAGATAGCCTCTTGTGCAATAAAAGTCTAGTTACAAAAAAGTGGTCTATGAAAGGTGTATCTCAAGTAAGTTTAGAAATTAAAAATAGAGCAAACGAAAGGATATGTGCAATACTGAACAAGTAAAAGACAAGAAACTCTGCTAGCCAACAATAAATAACACCCGCAAAAGGAGAACCACCACACTTATCCAATTGGTCTAACAAGTAGTAACTAGTAACACCATAATACTAAAGATCTAATGACTTTTGAAGTGCTTGCTGCTGTCTAAAGCTAGCACATTAAGCAGGTAAATTCTAATTTACAAAACAAAGACATGGAAAGATTGAAAAAGAAAAACCTGTGCAATGAAGAAAACCTCACCTGTTGATAAGCATGAAAGCAGAGGCCAGCAAGAAGAGATCTGGTAAATATCTCTCGAAGATTCAGACCCTAGATACCCAGACAATGAATGATTTATTTTGCAAAGTAGTCAAACTAGCCCTCATATAAAAAATAAATTAGGTATTATTCGTTTTAAGAGGATATACTCACAGCAGAGTGCATGTATGATGGTGTAAACTTGATTCCTTCTGCAAGTAACATTACGGGGATGGTCAAGAAAAGTGACATAATGGTGATTATGGAAAAGAGATTAATGTTGTCCAGAGATTCCTGTTCAAAAGCAGATTTTAAGTGAGAAATATCTCTAGAAAAGCTTAAACTAGTCAAACAAGGAAGAAAAGTTAGTGACAGATCAAAAAAACTGTTGTAGCTACTGGTCTGTTAATGCTTTGATCATTACAACCAGCTATTCACAGTATAGTTGGGCAGGTTGTCAACTACAGAAATTTGCATGGAGAAATCAAACAGTTCGTATCTCAAGTTTGTGAGTACCTCTTTCTTGCCCATGACCTTTTGCTCAACACATTTCATGATTGATTGGCCAGGTTCGAAGCCATGGCACTCCAAAATCCAATCCTGCTTGGACAGATAAGCAACTAACTTGTATGAATGATTGCCACTTGTTATCTTTCACTGAATCCAACAGATGTGAGTTGAAAGATGAGAACTAACCAGTTAAACGAAGCTTCTGTGAAGGATGCTAAAGCAACACCGCCAACAATCGGCACAAGAGAAGCTAATACCCAAACAGTTGGCACCTGAACACATGATGGAGCAGAAGATTATGTTTCCTTAGCCATGAAAAGTGAGATGAATTAAGAAAAATCTGATTCTGGATTTGTAGATATATCCTACTAGATCAGGCCAACATACGAACAGCACAAGTTGAGCACATTACTGGTTTGGTTTCTACAACAAAGTAACCAGCAATGGAAGACAAACGACAAAGAAGGGCTCAACTTATGATGCAGTGCATGTTAGGTCAGTGAATGTTAGCGTAATTTCTTTTAAAATTGTTGGACTAGAGCTGGTTCATTTCTTATCAGATTAATCTTTTACAAAACAAAACTAGCGACAGTCATCTGAACATTGTGTAGCACTCTGACCAACAAAAAGAAAGTATAACCGATAAAACTAAGGGCCTTTACAGACGAACGAAAGATATGGTTCCTATTACAGCCTAGTTTTAGTACAACAACAGAAGATGCCAACAAAATGTCGGGGGAAACGATATACCTCTCCAAGGAACAAAGCTGAAAGCACAATCGTGAAAAAGGGCTCCAAAGCTTTTATTGTATGCGTAAACGAAACTGCAACTTTTCCAAGGCTCATGTTAGTGAAAAGATTACCAAACGTGTGTATAATGGCCAGTGGTAGAATTGCTACTAACTGCAAAAGGCGAATACCAAGAATTAGAACAATAGAACTAGGACTTGATAAAGTTAAAACCGTCCGAGAACCGATTAATACCTTTGAATAAATACCACAGGTCGCCTGTAAAGTTTAGCGCCCCACATGAAAAGTATAAGAACAGTACCAACAGCTAATTGAAATGTTGTGATGGTTATGGGGTACGGATAGACTTCCAAAACCTGTAATGAAGTAACAATAATATTCACAAAATAATAAAAAGCAAGCTGTTTCGGCACAACATTCATCCACCAGACATGAACTAAATCCAACGATTCTCTCTACATCCAGTTCTGAACGAATTCCAGCGTTTACTGAAATCTTGAATTGGCATTTTCCTTTTTCCTCCAAATAAAAGTGGATTTCCTTGTATAAGAGGGATGGATAGTATAGTTTAGTATTGGCTAAAATATGCACGAGTGTCTAAAACTGTCCATTTTTTGTATATTAAAATGTAGCTATTGAAAGATAATGTTGGATATGTTATTATATAATCCAAATAATATGTTCACATACAAGCCCAATAGGTGAAAGCGTATTAAGGCCCATATGAACTGGAGCCCAATAGCTTATTAACCCTAGGGTTTCCCTAAGCTGGAGGTAACACTGTTGAGCATTCCAAATTTGATGTCTCTTGGTGTAATACTTCAAGCACCCGAAAACCCTAACCTCCAACAATCTTGAAGTATTACGATCATATGTCGGATTTGAGCGAGTAAGGTGTCTATTCGAAGATCTTGTCAAGACGAACTCACAGATATAATTTACTTTCGATTCCGACGGTCGGATTGGCCGGGATCTGAGTTGAAAGTCAGGCGGCCGAAATCTTTGATTCAAAAAACCCAGAAATTATAGCCAATTTCTGAGGGTGATACCACTTGGGTTCTGTTCTACTCGTCGATACGAACGTTTTGAGTGGTCACTCGTCTCAAACGGAGGTCGAACGACGGAGTTACGACAATCGAAAGCTTTCAGCAGTTTCCGACGACGAGGGCAGTTCATCTTAAGGTTTTTGGGTGCTACAGATCCATTTTTGGGTCTATTTTTGGCAAATTCCACCTCTACAAAGCAGTTTGATTCAAATCAGGAGCTTTATTCGACTTTGTGGGCTCTGCGGACTACAAGGTGCACTATTTCTAACACTTTGCTCTGATTAAATGGCAATGCGTAGTTCTTATGATATTATAAAACTGCAATCATTTGATGTCACTGAATTTCATGGTTGAAAATTACATGTTCAATTTGGCATGAAAGAACGTGAAATATTCTACACTGTTTTGAGTGATTTTGCATCTACCATTGAAGATGTGGATGAATATCAATGGAACAAGGATGAAGATTTCTGTAGAGATTACTTGTTTGAACTCTCTAAATCCTCGTCTAGCTATGACTTATAGTGAGTATAAGACAGCGAAAGAGATATGGGATCACTTGAACGCTCAGTTCCAAAAACAAGAGGGGCTCTCTAAAACTCTTCTAGCGGAGAAATTTTTTGACTTTAAGTTCAATATGAATTCAAGCATCACCTCTCAATTAATTGAACTTGAAAACATGAGGAACAAGTTGAAAGATAATAAATCTGATATGTCTGATAATCTCTTTGTCGGTCTTGTATTGAGTAAGCTACCTGCTGAATGGAATTCTTTCAAGACTGAAATGCACAGACTGAAAGAACAGATAGGATTGGATGAATTAAAGAGGTATATTCACATTGAGGATCAAAACAGCACTAGAAAGAGTTTAGAACAAGTAGGACAACAAAAGTCAGTTGCCAACTTAGTTTCACACTTCAATAAACCTCAGAAAAGATCTAAGTCACCAAAAGGTGAATCTTCTTCACAGTTAGAGGCCAAAAAGACTATCCCCAAAAAAAAGAAGAAAGGAAAGTACCATAACTGTGGAAAGTGGGGTCACTGGGCAGCTGAGTGTAGACTACCAAAGAAGCCAAAGAATAACACACCACAAAGTGAGGCTAATATACTAATTAGTGAATCTAAACCTCAAGCCTTCATTGGAATGATGAAAATTGGAAAGGCTAGTATTTCTTCTGACTGGTGGTTGGATAGTGGCACTACTTGTCATGCTGCAAATGACAAGAACCTACTCACAGAGGTCACAGAAGTGAAAGACACCGTGGAAAATTGCAATGGTGGTAAGGCAGAAGTGACTCATCCTGGAACTGCAAATTTGGTGCTTTCTTCAGGTAAATTACTAACTCATAACCATGTTATAGTACCTTTACTTAAAAAGAATTGATATCTATGAGCTTACTTGATAAAGCTGGTATGTCTTTTTTCAACTATGAATGGTAGAGTAACCTTATCTGTTAACTCATGTTATGTCGGTTGTGCATTCATGGTTAATGGTATGTATAGGTTGAGTTTAGATAATGATAGTATAAACTATGTGAGTTCTACTCTGATTGATCCAAAGTTGTTGCACAATAGACTTGGACATGTGAACTACAGGAGAATGCAACATCTAGCTAAAACTCACAACATTCCATTGGATACTTCTATTCGATTTGACAAATGTGAAGTGTGTGCACAAGCTAAGATCACTAGAAAACCTTTTAAGATGGTTTCTAAAAGCACACAACTTCTTGAGCTAATACATTCTGACCTTTGTGGTTTTAGAAATTACGTCACTAGAGATGGTCGGAAGTATCTGGTAACATTCATAGACGATTTTTCTAGATATTGTCATGTCTATTTGTTGAAATCGAAAGATGAGGCTTTTGAAAAGTTTAAGATTTTCAAGTCTAGAGTAGAAAATCAACTCAACTTGATTAAGAGGTTTAGGAGTGATAGAGGAGGAGAATATACAATGACAGGGTTCAAGAAATTTTGTGCTTCATAGGGCATAATACTTGAAACCACTACTCCTTACTCACCCCAATCAAATGGTGTTGCCGAGCGTAAGAATAGAACGTTAACTGAAATGTTAAATTCTATGTTACTTACAGCTGGCATGCCTTCTTCCTATTGGGGAGAAGTAGTTCTAACTGCTAATCACATCCTGAACAGGTTGCCACACTCAAAGTTGTCTATGACACCTTATGAGATATGGCATAAGTGTCCTTGTAGATATGATACTCTTAAGACCTGAGGTTGTGTTGCTTATGTAAGAATACAAGATCAAAGAGACCTAAGGTGGGACCTAGAACCATTACCTGTGTATATCTAGGTAGTGCAGAAGATAGTGCTGCAGATAGGTTTTTAGTTCTATCTACTAACACAGTGATAGAATCTAGAGATGCAGAATTCTTCGAGAATAAGTTTCTCAGAGATCATGGCTTGAATGTTTCTGGATCTACAGATATGATTTCGGAATCTCCTGTAGAATCTGAAGCAAGCCCTTCTGACACTAATCCCACACAGCTGGCTGTTGAATCAGTTCTAGTTAGAGTATCTACAAGAGAGAGAGTTCCCAAAAGTTTTGGTGAGAACTTTGTTACTTACCATTTAGAGGATGATCTATTTTCTTATCAAGAAGCAATGAGATCTAGGGAATCCCTACTGTAGGCAGAAGCCATAGATGATGAAATAAGATCTCTATTGCAGAACCACACTTAGCAGCTAGTCAATTTGCCAAAAGAGGCTAAGGCTATAGGCTGTAAGTGGGTGTTGAAAAAGAAATTGAATAGTGATGAATCAATAGCCAGATACAAAGTACGTTTAGTAGCTAAAGGCTATAAACAGCAGAGTGGAATAGACTATTTTGATGTCTATTCACCTATGTGTCATCTATCAACTATAAGAATTCTTCTTGCTTTGGCATCTATTAAACACTTTGTAGTGCATCAAATGGATGTAAAGACAACTTTTCTAAATGGAGAGTTAAATAGAGAAATCTACATGAAACAACCGGAAGGGTATGTCATGAAAGGTCTTGAGGACAAAGTTTGTAAATTGAATAAATCTTTGTACGGTCTTAAACAAGCACCTAAGATGTGGCATCTTAAATTTGACAAAGTGGTAAAGAGTTATGGCTTTCAGTCTAGCTATTCAGATAAATGCCTTTACCATCGTTCTGTGTCAAATAAGATAGTCATCATTTGCTTATATGTTGATGACATGTTAATTCTTGGCTCCGATCATTCTGTAGTGAGTGACGTGAAAGCTACTTTAGCTAAAGAATTTGACATGAAAGATCTTGGTATTGCTAATACCATTCTTGGTATGAAAGTAAGATTTGAAAGGCAAGTCATCTCCCTTAGCCAGACTCATTATATTGAGCAGCTACTTTCTACCTGGGGATACAGTGATTGTAAACCGAGTGAGACACCATGTGATTATAATAAAAGACTGAGTCCTAATGAAGGGACCAGTGTGGATCAATTAAAGTACTCGAAACTGATTGGTAGTCTCATGTATGCTATGAGTTGCACTAGACCCAACATCGCCTTTACAGTTGGCATGCTGAGTCGTTTCACTAGTAATCCTAGTAAAGAGCATTGGGATGCCCTTAGTAGGCTGATGAGATACCTTAAAGGTACGAAAGATTATGTTCTATGTTATTCTGGTTATCCTCCAACTATGGATGGATATTCTGATGCCTCATGGTGCTCAGAAATTGGAAATAGTAAGTCCACAAGTGGATATGTATTCACTTTAGGTGGAGCTGCTATTACTTGGAAATCCAAAAGACCGACTTGCATTGCCTTGTCGTCTATGGAATCAGAACTTTTGCTTTAGCTTCCACTGGTGAAGAGGCAGAATGGATAAAGAATCTAATTTTGGATATTCCTTTGACTTGGCTACAGATTAATTCTTTAAGCCTATTCTGTAATAATCAAGCAGATGTCCAAGTTGTCAAGAATGCTTTCTTTAATTCAAAAAGAAGACATGTGAGATTGAGACATGCGTTGTTGAATTATCTGAGAGAACAAGAAATTATCACCTTGATCGATGTGAGATCGAAGGATAACATGGCCGATACTCTCACAAAAGGTATGCCTAAAGATCGATTATTCAAAACAGTGGGGGAAATGGGGTTAAAGACTATGTAGATTAGTCTTAATTACCATTGTATGTTTTGAATTATCGAATCTTCCTTTGATGGTCAAGCACAATTTATATGTTTCATCGATGTTCATGGTTGCACACTAATTTGAAAAGGGTGAGTTGTCTCATTCCAAACTTGATAAAGATGACTTTAACCTAGTTCAAAGTTCTACCTGGAAAGCTTTTGCCACGCATTGTGATGTAGGTTTGATTAAGGAAATTGACCTTCATAGCGCTTTCTACAGATTATGCATCTCTCTACCTACAATATATTAATGCATGATTACAACACAAGGATACAAATTACATCAGATTCAGATGTGCCGAGTCAACGCTAAGATTAAGAGGATTTTTACAAAGTTAGAATAGACGAATCATCATAGAGACTGTTACCTAGGAAAAGCTTGTTGGTGGCTGCCGAGATGTGTATCAACAAACTATCATCCGCGACATCTACTGAGTTAAAGATTCAGGATCGGAGACAATTGCCTTCCTTAGGATCCTATGCTTTCTCAGTCTCTCATGGCAAGGGATGAAGAAGTCGTGCATTAGAGCTTCTTCGGCAGTGATCCGCCCGCCTTGGGTTTACCATCAAACACTTATTCACTAGATCAAAGAGGGACTCTGGGGCCATCTCGATAAAATCCGGCCTTCTTGTGTTACTCATGCACCACTCCCTCAAATCCAGGGATCGTAAATATCGGATGTCAAGTAGTTCATGGCAAATTAAGGAGGATATCGCATAAAAAAAGGGCACTGTTACATGGAATAATCAGAAACAAAGTAAAGTTGTTGGTTATGTACCGAAGGGTACGAAGACTCGTAGTTGTGTAGTTTGGCTATTTCCCATAGGTCTTCGCTTCCTCTCAACCTTGCAATTTCCTTTATATTCCTATTGGGTGAAAGAACAAAGCATAGTTAAAGGTGGGCATTAACATAGTCTCACACCTAACTTACCATGTGAATTCACATGGGCAATTTACTTACTGTTCGGGATCTCCGCCAAATGGTGTTCTTCCGATGATTAAGTAGAGAAGGGTAACACCAGCAGACCAGATATCAACTTTGCAACCTTGATGAAGAGATTTGAATAAGACCTACATGCAGAAAATCAGTTCAACAGATTAGGAGGTCGAAAGAAGGAAAAAGTTAAAAAGAGGAGGCTTAAAGAAAATTCTATAGAGGAAATTTGGCACCAAATGCTTAATCAAACCTCTGGGGCTCGAAATCCTTTAGTTCCGACACACGGACCTTCTCTCCTGTGCTTCCCATTCCCTGAGATACCACGATGACATTATAGGTCATTCTGATCACAACAGAAAGGTTGGACTTATAACAAATTTTGGTTCTACTTTTTGGCCATGATTAAATACCAGACTCAATGCTTCAATTCTAAAAATCAAGCGTTGGAAGTTTGTCCCTGATTTAATGTTGATCCGAACTAAGGGAAAGCTAGCTTAGTGCAAGAAAGAAACTCCAAGAACTAAACTTGTTCAAACCAAAACTAATGTGGATGAGACTGAAATTTGGACAAGCTTCAGGGACCGGCTATGTTGTTGGCTCAAAAAAAGCTTAAGAATCAAAGTCAATCTTGTGGCAGACCGTTACTTTTAAGCATGCCTGCACCAGCAACAGCATTGCCACCAGAATGCAACGGCAGAGGCGTCATTACAAAAAGTCTCTTATCAACTTTTCCTGGAGGAGCAGCTACCCTTTTCCTCTGAGAAGCTGGAGTTGTCGAAGCTTTGTTATTTGGACTTTGCATTGCCTCATGAAGAAAGTTAATTAACTCCTTGCGCCCTTTACAAGGGATGGGCTGTTTTAACCTATCTGTGGGAGTCTTCATGCTTGTCAGATCCTTTGCCGAGGTTACACCAGAACCTTCTGCAGCTTGACTCCCATATTTATTCTTACTTTCTCCTGTAGGTTGGGAATCAAACGGGCTCCAATTCGTTCTCTTCTTGGTTGTTAAATGTTTCTTGTAATCATTAGCTGCTTCCTTATTCACATTACTGAAATCAGCATTGGTCAGTGTTCTTCTGCCTTGATTAGTTGAAGGGGACTTTGAAGTGGACAAAGAAGCTGCATCTACTCTTGCGAATGAGGCTGTCTCGGGTTTATCTAATCAAATCAAAATGAACAGGACAGTTAGCTCTGAATGAGTTTCACATTTAGGAGAAATGATCCAAGTTTAAACTTACTAGTTCTGAAAAATTTTTGGTGCAGGTCCTGTAATATCAAGAAAGAAACCAGCATTGTTAGTATCCAATAAACAAGAAATTCCCAGAACAAAGAAAGAAGCTAGCAGAATACAAAAGTAGCATTGTCGCTGACATTGGCTAAGTTGAAGTCGATGAGATATCCCTTATTCAGTTTACGAGAAAAGAGAAAGTTCCCAGGTTTAACATCTCGGTGCACTACTCCCTGCAAACAATCAGTGAAGAATAAGAAAAATTATGAACCTAAGGCAAGTGGCAACAGTGAAATTTGCAATTTTTTTACCTGCTTATGCAAGCTTGCAAGGGCTCAAAACATACAATAACCATACCATTGTAGTTCATACACAGTTATTTCCTTTTTTAGGACCTATGAAAAGAAAAGAAGTTAGGGCGTACGTGAAAAGTTCCATGAGAAAATAAGCAATTACAGTCACCTCTGGTCTGTCATGCTCTACATGGTACAAAGCACTCAGCATCGCCACTACTAAAGGAGCCTTCGAACTTTATCACAAAATTCCTCCCCTAACAGCAGAAAAATTAAACAGACAGATCAGCTTATATCAAGATGGTAAGACGGAAGGAAAAAAGAAAGCTCAGATTAATTAATCGGCTGGTACCCAAATCTTTCCAGCATCTTCATTTCATTCTTGACATGATGTGAATGAGCATTTGCATGGGGATCTGACATAAGAAATTACGTGTCAGAACTTCTTGAGAATTTGTTTACTTGCAATTATCTGATAATTAAACAATGCAAAATCTGTGTGCAAAATTATGTAATAAAATTCCTCGTCTTAATAGATTAGACTTAAATAAATCATGCTAATAAAATAGATAGCTACATTGTTATCAAACCAAATTAGTTCCATAATTGTAGTTGTGCACGAGAAGCAGCCTGCTTCTTGGTTGCAATGCACATTATGCTAGCAAATAACTACTAAATAACCATAATACTCTGTATATTTATTAATTTTCAGCTAAAATAGAGTATAAGACCTTGACATTGGAAAGCAACAAACCAACAGCTAAATCTAGTGATGATGAAAGATATTCGGCACTTCACGTACATTTAACCGCAAATATTTTGCCATCAGTTTTCCTCCGGGCCTTGTAAACAGTCCCATAACCACCTGTGCAGACAATGAAGATCATCAGGGAGAGTGATAGAAAACAAAAGAAACATATTCGCAAAGGGTAAAATGTACTAAAAGAAGAAATCTCCAATTTTTACCTGAACCTTCCTCTTCTTCAATGATGAAAGATTCAAAATTGGGCAGTAACTTGGGCTCTACATGGCTCTGCAAACATGTTGTAAGTTCTAAACATAAAGCCAGATGCCAAAAGATTGAACATTGACCTTAATTAAGAGATTGATTTTCATCTATGTATCAGCCGAAACGAGCTTACCTTGGGAGCTTCCAAACATGAGTCCCCCTTAACTTTTTTGGGAGACATAATATGGATGCTGCTTCTCTTCATCTTTTGCTTCATAAGATATTCATCTATCCTGTTATCCTGGATCTTCCAACGGAAGTTTACATCCCCTTGATTATCTGATCCCTGTTTCATATCTGACAACTTAACAGATAATCCAGCCCCATCTGTGCCTTTGGCCTTCAAAGTCAACATTCTTTTTCTTTACAAGTATCATTTGCTTTAGTTGATTGTTGTACCGCAGAAAGTTTCAACATGGAGGCCGTTTGATCTGTCCAAAAATTTTGTCGCATATTTTGGGCTTCTCTAAAAACCCCAACAGTTAATGGATCTCCTTTTTGGCAAAAGACATTGCTGAGATTTTCTGCATTCTCCAATGGTCTTGTGCTACAATCAATAGGAGTATCATCGTCCCTGGTAAGAGTATTCTTCTTTTTCCTCCCTCCAAGTATGCTCATGTGCACACATGTTGCTGTGTTTGTGATAGGCATCAGCTGGGAACCCTTGCTCAGATTCTCCTTAAAAAATAAGGAATCCTTTTCTTCGCAATCCTGAAAGGAAGATACTGCTTCAGGTTCAGTAGCCCTAGACTTTTTAAGGGCAGGAGGGTCTTGGGTGTTCGTCGTACTTTCATCATCAAGGGGTGAAATTTCATTCCAATGTTGGAAATCTAGCAACTTATTCCTCATTGCAATGGCCATTTTATCCTGACATAACCTGCTAGACACATTATCTCTGGGCCAGATGGGGCTGATGTATAGAGAACTGAGAAAGAATACATTAGAGCTACAGAAAGTTTGAGGGGAAGAATTCTTTTGGCTTGAAAAACTCAAGGGATATCGCACACTTGATGCTGTAACTGACCTAAGATCACTTTGCAAATGATCTGGAGCATGAATATGTACCTGCCCACCAATATAATCTTAGAAACGGTATAATATATCCACACATAAGACTATTGTCACCAATTGGCATTAGAGAGAGAACATAAACACTAACTATTTCTCTGCTGGGAACAAGGTTCCCAGCAGAGAAATGCACCAGTAAGAATAATCATTTCAGAATATAAACCGATCTTCGAGAGTGTTTGTGAGGGTTTGATTTCAGAGTCATAATGTAAGGAATGTCAATTAATAGTTAGCTTTTCTAATTATTACACTCTGGTGGCAAAAAAGTAAAAAAAGAAAAGATAGGAGCAGAAATATAACCACAGAGTATGTAGGTTTTTAAGCATAATAGTAAGGGTTAATTTCATACAGCTTCCCGTAAACATATCAAATAACAAATATATTCCTACAAAGTTTAATTTTCATATTTATCCCTACAAAAGTCTAGTAATATTCATATTTGTCTCTCTGGTTTATTACCGTGAGGGCACTGTTTATTTTTTAGTAGAAGATAAGTAAAATGACATTTTTACTATTACAAATATGTCCCTCCAAAAGCCCCAATTATTAGAATTATGCAAAAATGACCTCCCAAAAAATTTCAGTGGTCTTCTTCCTTTCCACCATCACAAATAATATAAAAGGGGTAAAAAGATCAATTTGCCTTGTTCGCTAATCAGAGTGAAGTATTTTATCTATGAGTAACTATATTTTTCTATCGGATCTTAATAGTAGGGATATATTTAAAAATATTAGGATTTTTATAGAGATAAATATGAAAAGTTAAATTTTGTAGGGATATATCTATTATTTAATATATTTACAGGGAGCTGTATACAATTAAATCTAATAATAATGTTATAACACCTAAGCAGTTGTAAGTTCCAGTGTAAAACTACTAGAGTTAAAAATAGAAGGGAAAACTTCAAAAACCCCCCTTGTGGTTTCAATTTTTTTCACTTTAGTACCCTGTGGTTTAAAATGTATCAAGTTAGTACCNGAATCATAATGTAAGGAATGTCAATTAATAGTTAGCTTTTCTAATTATTACACTCTGGTGGCAAAATAGTAAAAAAAGATAGGAGCAGAAACATAACCACAGAGCATGTAGGTTTTTAAGCATAATAGTTAGGGTTAATTTCATACAGCTTCCCGTAAACATAACAAATAACAAATATATTCCTACAAAGTTTAACTTTTCATATTTATCCCTACAAAAGTCTAGTGATATTCATATTTGTCTCTCTGGTTTATTACCGTGAGGGCACTGTTTATTTTTTAGTAGAAGATAAGTGAAATGACATTTTTACTATTACAAATATGTCCCTCCAAAAGTCCCAATTATTAGAATTATGAAAAAATGACCTCCCAAAAAATTTCAATGGTCTTCTTCCTTTCCACCATCACAAATAATATAAAAGGGGTAAAAAAAATCAATTTGCCTCGTTCACTAATCAGAGTGAAGTATTTTATCTATGAGTAACTATATTTTTCTAACGGATCCTAGTAGTAGGAGTATATTTAAAAACATTAGGATTTTTATAGAGATAAATATGAAAAGTTAAATTTTGTAGGGATATATCTATTATTCAATATATTTACAGGGAGCTGTATACAATTAAATCTACTAATAATGTTATAACACCTAAGCAGTTGTAAGTTCCAGTGTAAAACTACTAGAGTTAAAAATAGAACGTCATGTTCACCCATTTTCCACACTGAGCATATTAAACAAATGTGCTTACTAGGTTTACGAAATGGCAGAGGTGGAGAGGGAGAGGGAGAGAGAGAGAGCGAGAGCTTGGTTTCAGTTTCAGACGATGGAGGCCGGGGTGAGGGTTTCTGACTGCGGAGGAGAAGGTGGGGTAGAAGGCGGGAATTTGACTCGTGCGGGGGGAATTGGAGATCTAGCACGTGCCAAATTCCCGCTCATTTTTTCCCTCGTCAGCGCGCGGTCGTTTTTAGCCTCGCTACGACGGTGGAATTACGAAAGAACCAGAGGCGCATCGTTGCTGTTACGACGATAACAGGAAACGGCGCGTGCTAACGTGGCAACATGCTATTGGTGGAAATTTCTGCTTGGATGCATGGTTTCCGTGCTCACCGTTACCGCATGCGCCGTCGACTGCAGTTCATTCAAAATTTCGGAGATTCGAGAACTTGCACGGGTCGGCGGGCAAGCAGCAGGGTAGTTTGAATTAGCATGCCTTTTGTACCCCCTCTATAATTTGAATGGAGTGATACTTGGAAGAACCTTCCCCCAACCACACACACACGTACCTTTGATCGCCTCCTGACGAAGGAATCAAGCACAAGGATGATCAGCCGGTGGCCCACTATTAAACCGTAGATTCAGACACGGACGCAGAAACCCGTGATGTATGTGAAAAAGAAAATTTGGAATACATCATTCAAATGCATTTAACACATGTTTAAGTAAAGAAAATTTCAGGCACAAATTATACTTGTATATTGAACTTGGGCAAAAGATTGGTAAACTATAAAGCAAAATAAACTTCCAGGCTCTTACTGTGAAAGTAAGATTCAAAAATTATTCACCTTATCCTTATCTAAAAGAACCTTGAAAAACCTGAACAAATCAAAGTTTGTAAAAACACATTAAAATAACATGCAAAATGATCTTCACATACAACAATCCAAGAAAGAGAAGAAGATACCAAGCAGCTAAGGGTTGAACACCAGTCATGTAAGGAAGTGAATTCTCGAAACTCGAGGATTAGACTTCGATTAGAATCGACTAGTTGTCGAGTGCGTAAGCTTCAGAAAGTCCGAAGGTGATTATAATGCATAAAGTGCATTAAGGAAAGGTCCGCGAGAGCACCAGTGCAAAACTTGCACTGGAGCAGAAATGCTCTCGGGGACCGGTCCCTGGCAGGGAGGGACCGGTCCCATCAGGCTGGGCTGCAGAGGTCTCTGATGAGACTGGTCCCTGGCAGGCAGGGACTGGTTCCCGTACGTCAGCCCAGCGAGAATAGCCGAAATTTGGCTAAGTCCCGAGAATCCAACTTTCGGGAACCGGTCTCTCGGACAAGGACCGGTCTCCCGGGGACCGGTCTCTCAGGCAAAGACCGGTTCCCGAACNAGAAAGAGAAGAAGATACCAAGCAGCTAAGGGTTGAACACCAGTCATCATCGTCTGAGAAGTTTCAACAGAGTGAACAAATAACATCAATCTAGCAGAAGCGATAAGTCAAAACAGATCAACATTTACCAACATTTCACTCTATCAAAAGAGCCGGATATCAAAGCAAACTTTCTCATTCGGCAAACATGTGAAGCACATAAAAAATTTCATGAAATCCACTGAGCAAGAAAACTCGAGTTCACCAAAAGATGCCATTCGTTAGCACCTTAAGCATCAACGTCACATAACTTCACACCTGAAGCAAGCAGTTCAGCGCTAAAGACACAAGAAGGCATTCGGGAAATTTAGGATTGGATAGGCTTGATTTTGAAGTGCAGGGAGATTAGTGAGAACACGAAGCACTTCAGGTCCTGCAAAAGCAATAAAAAAAGGGTATCAGCAAGCAATGTTAGTTACCAACACCCAAAAATAGCATTCACAGAGCAAGACACATTAGTTACTCGTAAAAAAAAAGAAATATGCATCAATAGACTTCTAAAACTGGATATCTAGTCTGAAATTACAGCCTGGGACCTTTATACAGCATTTTCAGAAATAGAATTGTGTGATACTTTATGAATGTTATATATCAAGCATACAGACACATAAAGTTATTGGACACGCACACGAGGAAATGAGAAGTGCTAGAAAAAGTTGGTAACTGAAATCCCAAGTATGCGTAACCAACGGTTGAAAGAGATCAGATGCACACTTATCACATGAAATTGTTGCAAAAAGCATGATAATCATTCAAGTATAACAATCACTCAAGTCTTTAACTGGCCCATGGGATCAGAACACAAGCTCCAGAACCAAGCCTAGACTAATCTTTTGCAATAAAAGTGTGTGTAGGGACATGGTCCAGTTAAAGGGGACTTAATATAGAATAGACAAGGGAAAGGGCAATAAATCAGTAAGAAAGAACAGAAGAACCAATCTAATTGTATCTTATTGGGTCATAACCACACACTCATAAGGAATCAGGTTAAGATCTAACAGATTACACAGATTACTCCAGATGCAAACTATGACAGAAAGCATCTGAAAATGGGAGAAGCACATGATAAATTGCTATGCTAAGAAAACCACCACCACCAATTTTGAAATGCCCACTTTGAGAGCCTTATTCCCACCCAGCAAATTACAACTCATTGTCTCTGATAAAACTGCCTTCATCCCCTAAGCATTCTCAACCTCCCCTCATTCAAGCATGCGTGGACTGTGACAAACAACCAGATATTCTCCAGAGCAATCCTGCCATCTTCCACGGCACTAAACCAATAGCGGAACAACTATATGCCATACGAAAGAAATCATAAGTATTCTTTTGTTGGAGCAAGAAAGTGTTGATCAAGGGAATAAGGATCAATATTCTGATATGTTATGCTTATAGGAAAGATTACAAAAATGTAGCAATTCAAAATAGATGACTTTTACCACAATATAATATAGCACACATCTAAAAGTCAATTAATCGTAACATCTTAGAAACCCTTATGCACCTCTAAATAAGGAGTCCCATATAGAAAAGTGTTGCATATCTCTACCGTTAAATCTACCCTTTGATCATTTCCGCCCATTAGATTACACTATTCAACCAACCACCCACTCAACCCTAGGGGACCACTATCATCCTAACCGCACATCCTTTCATCCAACGGTCGAAAACTCGATAGTACTAAGTGCTTGGTACTATTGATAGTATAGTCGCATAATTCTATGTGTGTGTGTGTGTGTGTATTCTATATATTCTCATTTAATTACTTAAAAGTAAATAATAAATGAAGGAATATGGAGAACTTTTGAGGTATTGCAGCACCTATTTAACGGCGGACATCATCATATACAGAACTTAATGAGGAATATGATTTATCCAATGGAAACAAAAATTATGAGATAAGGCATATTTACTACTTCTAAATCACAGGAATTTAATTAATAATTTGCAAAGTCAAGCAGCTGATTCATGAGCCAAAAATATATGGATAGAATGTTGGCAACCAAAATATAATGAGCATATTCAGAGACAAGTAAATTCGTTATAGAATGATCTTATCCATACATTTTCTTTTGGAACTGAAGGCTTAAAAATCAGCAGTACAAAAATCAACATTTCGCTTACACAGTAATAGATTAATCTAAACTATTTTATGACTATGGCCATATGGTTCTGCAAATACCCCACAGATTACCAGATTTCATGAGAACAAACCTGAACAAGATAATAAAATATGCGAAGTCCTTCAGGGTCCTTGCTAGACTGCACATCGACAAGGGATCCAATCTTGGAAGTTGTAAAGGAAATGTGCTCATTCCCCATCACGATCTCGAGCTCCTGCCTCCCAACTCTGTCCGGCTCGGGCCAGTTGTTGTCGTCTTCCTTCATTATCTGCATTTCATATTGAAAAAGCCACCAAGTCTAGATTATCTGAACTAGCACTAGAATCAATGTTCTCAGACACAAACAGATTGAAAGAAAACCAAACGATCATAAAAGGTCAATGTTGATATCATGTTCAGACATTGATATCATGTTCAGATATCGAAATGCACAAACATCAAAGATGTGAGTGAGACATACGCATAATAACACTAGAAACTTGATTTCATATCGCAAAGCTAGATAACACAAAAATAGCAGTTAACCAAGAGCGTATCATACAAAAACAGCTATCAAAGCCGCGCGGAATACATAATTCAACTAAAACCCTAGAAATCAAAAGCTCTGACGATAAAAAAAAAACCCCAGAAAGAAAAGATAAATCCCTAAATCTGAGAGCGCAAGATACACAAACAAAAATCCAAGTCGGATGCAACGTCATAATCCAACTAAAACCCTAAAAACCAAAAGATCCCAAAAACGTTAGTAAAGCCCCCGAAAACGAAAAGCCAAAACCCTTATCCAAGGTCACAAGATATGCACGAATCAAATCAGAGGCACAAACCTGCAAAGATCCAACAACCAAGAACACCTCATTACAGGAGTAATCGAGCCATGTCCAACAAGAAGAAGAAGAAGAACCCTAACCCTAAATCTCGGAAACCCTAGAGGAAGAAAAGAGAGAGAGAGAGAGAGAGAGAGAGAGAGACCTCGCTATCGGCGATGATGCGGCGGCACTCGCGGATGACGGCGGGGGTGACGAAGAGCTCCTTGCGGATCATGGTGTCGTTCTTGTAGTTGGAGTTGTTGGCGTAGCGCAGCTTCCCGTCGGGGCGGAACTCGAATTCCAGGAACTCGTGCCCGAACTTGCCCTTGTGCCCCACGTAGTACCGCAGGTAGAACTCCTCCCCTCCCCCGCCGCCTCGTTGTTCCCCGCCATTTCCTGCGAAACTCACTTCCTCTTCCTCCCCTTTTACCTCTCCCCCTCGCCCCTGTAACAACCCACAACCCTGAAGAATAAATGGTAGAAGTAGTAGTAGCAGTAGTAGTTAGCATGGGAGAGTAGTAAAAATGTCAACTTTACAAAGTAGAGCAGAGAAGTGACAGCAGGAGGTTGGTGAGGAGTGAGCTTGGCGGAGCGATCCGGCAGGAAGGCGCTCGGGCGGAACTCCGGCGGGAAGGAGCCTCCGAAGGGGCTCAGGCGAGCTCGACGGAGCTAGGGCATCCTCAAAGCTCGGAGAGAGCGACGGGGGGTCCGACGAAATCCATGTAGTTGGGGCGAAGGAGAGAGCTGGCGGATCGGAAGGTCGGATTACCGGATCGGGCGTAAAACGCCCAGCCCCGCCGGATTGCGGATGATGGGGAGAAGGCAGGAACCGACGCCCACTTACCGTTACGCACGGGTCGGGCGAACCAGGAGCTCGGATCGGGGCTAATTGGCGAACCCAAAACCCGCAGGGTTGCGGGTAGTGCAGAGAAGGGCGGACCCGAGTCCGTTTGCCCGCCTCCCAGGCGGTTTGGACCAAACAAGCCCACCCGAGGCCCACAAGGCAACCGGATTCAACCCATCAGGCCTCATTCCCCATTTTTGACAAATTGCTGTTAACCCCTAGTAGCTTAGTTTGCTTACAATTCCGTACAAGTGGTATAGACTATATATAGTTAACAGGATGTAATTGCAAGGCATGAATGGAAATGAATTAGCTTGTCTTCTTCCCCAATTATCCTATTCTTCTCCCACTCCTTTCTCTTCTCCTTCCCCAAAACCCTCTAATTCTTCTAAACCCTACTCTCTTCCTCCCAATCTCACTCCCTATCTCTCTTTGTTTCTCTACCTCTCCTTCTCTTTCACAAACTCACCTCCAAATCATCCTCAAATCATCCGGTACATTACAAGCCCCCCTCCCTCTCTCTCTCTCTCTCTCTCTCTCTCTCTCTCTCTCTCTCTCTCTCCCTCCTTCGCCTCGGAGGTTTATGTAGGATTACAGGTTCGGGAGTTGCTTGCTCCTTTTCTTTTCATTAGGCGATGTTTTGAACCAGTTTAAAGGACGGACCGGGTGAGCTCCGGTTCGGTCTATTTGGAACCGACCCAAAGCGAAATTTAGGGCACGTTTGGACCAGCTTCTCGAAGTAATTTTTGTAAAAGTGATTTTGGTTTGAAGAATTAATTTTGGTGAAAAGCTGTAGAGTGTTTGGTTGAATTTTAAAAAAAGTAATTTTTCTGAAATGATTTTCTAAAACCGTTTATCAAAAAAATTTTGATNATTAAAATTTTAAATTTAATTAAAAGTATAATTTTTAAGTTTCAAACTTGTACAAAATTTTTTTTTTGAAATTTCAAAATTTTAAATTTAAAATCTGAATTTTAAAATCTAAATTTAAATTTTCAAATTTAAAATTTAAATTTTCAAATTTAAAATTTAAAATTTCAAATTTCAAATTTAAAATTTTCAAATTTAAAATTTAAATTTTCAAATTTAAAATTTAAATTTAAAATTTTCAAATTTAAAATTTAAATTTTCAAATTTAAAATTTAAATTTTAAATTTTAAATTTTCAAATTAAAAATTTCAAATTTCAAATTTCAAAATTTCAAATTAAAAATTAAAAATTAAAATTAAAACTAAAATTTAAAATTTAAAATTTAAAAATTAAAAATTTGAAATTTAAAATTTGAATTTGAAATTTAAATTTTAAAATTTAAAATTTTGAAATTTGAAATTTAAAATTTGAATTTTAAAATTTTGAAATTTTGAGATTTGAAACTTAAATTTAAAATTTTAAATGTAAATTTAAAATTTTAAATTTGAAAAGTTGAGATTTAAAAATTCAAATATGAATTTAAAATTTCAAAATTTAAATTTAATTTTAAATTTATACTTTGAATCTAAAATAAAAATAAAAATTAGAAGTTTGAGTTCAAAATCAGAATACGGAGAAGCAGTTTTTTTCTGCTTCTGATTCTATAGCCTTCAAAATCAGAATCAGATTTTCAGAATATCATTCCCAAACACTCTAATGAGCTCAAAAGTAATTTTGAGTTCAGAATCACTTTTGAATAGCTAGGTCAAACACCCCCTTATTGTCACACAACTAGCACATAATAAATTGACTGACCCTAGAGCAAGTGGCACAGGGCTTGATGGTTAGTAGTCAAAATCCAAGTTCGAATCCTAGTTGATTCACATTTCTAGCTAAGTTTATTTCTAAATGAAATAAACAAAGCGGATAGCG
This sequence comes from Ananas comosus, assembly GCF_001540865.1. Lineage (NCBI taxonomy): Eukaryota > Viridiplantae > Streptophyta > Magnoliopsida > Poales > Bromeliaceae > Ananas > Ananas comosus. The sequence goes on along the minus strand of NC_033632.1, from coordinate 8,364,652 downwards.
TGCTACCTATCTCTAAAAAAAAAAAAAAAAAAACTAGCACATAATATAAACTGTGGGGATGACTCAACCGAATTTAATTTTTTTTTAAAAACTGTTTTTATGATTTGATTTTTCATTATGGTCATTTTAATTTCCGAGAATTAAATCAAATTTGACCGGAATTTATAATTTTGATTAAGCCGAATAGAGAGTATTCTTTCAAATAACAAACATATTTGATTACAAAAAATAAACAATTACGTCTGGGTCATGGAGATACTTGAATCAAACGAGCTGAAATGTATAGATTGAAATCAAAAGTACACGAGTTTAAGTATCCATTTTAAAGTATCCCATAGCCTGGGTAGCATGTTTATTACATTTTCACATCACAAACCGCAATTGCTAATGATACAAAAGAAAACTATAAGCAAAGTATTAGGAATGCAAGTAGAGAGTTTCAAAATTATCATGTACGCCACCCTTGAAATTATCACGTACGCCACCCAAGCTGAGAATAGTTACATGCATAAAATGTCTAAGAAAAAACAAAGGGAAAAAAAAAGAAGACACAAAACAATAATTGAAAATTTAATCTTGTAATAGTGGAATCATAAACATCTGGTTGCCAAAGGTGCAAAGCATATCAGCAGATGTTCTTCCGTCAGAGGCAGCACTGCTTTATCTAAAAACTTGGAAAAGCTTAGAAAGCTTTGCTCCAGGCTTTGTAAGGGATCTCCCACACGCAAATAAGAGACTAGCTCTTCTGAAGATAAAAACATTTTGAAGACAGAAATATAATTATCAGTGGTAAAATACAGGAAGGGCAAATGTTGGGTAGTTCCTGAACTTATGATGAAATGTGATTTGGTCCAAGATTCTTCACTAATATCTGGCAATGTCATCCCTGGGCCGATTTCCATCCAGAAACCTCTAACATCCGTTAGAAGCTAAGTATTTTACTCTACAACAGAGATGGCATTGCAAGAAATCGTACAAGATGAGAGACTCATATGTTTGATTGAAATAATATGGAAAAAGATGTACGACTCATCCAAAAGTCAGGAATTACCGATGCATTTTAAGTGAAAAATGATGTTTTGCTGTTCATGCATAGATGGAAGGTGCATACCTCCAAAATTGATTTGCCACCTTGCGGAGATAACTCTTTGAACCATACATCGAGTATAACTCTTTGGACCATCATCTTGCCATAGATCAGTACAATAAAACTGGAAAATTGATAAGATGTCACCATTGAGATGGAGTACAATTAGGCCCGAGTCATCTTGCTGCTTTTCTATTCCTCCTCCGACATTCAAAACATTCAGAACACGGGTAATAAGCCCTATTTTTGCTCTCCTGGATTGTTCTAAGTTTACTAGGTGGAATTTTAAGGTCTTCAATGAGAACCCTGTGCAGCTTCTGATTCTCCTCCATCAGTTCCTCAATGACTTGTTGATGTTTCAATAACTGGTTTTTAGAAAATTTAAATATATCAACTTCTGTCGGTATACAAATGACGGAACCCAACTAAACTCCTATCACATAATATGGATCGTATACAAGATTACATGTATAAAGGGCTAATTTAGTTGGGTACGATAGTAATTAGGCAATAAAAGTTTTGATAAAGGTATTAGAAGTGTAAAATAAAGAGCGGTGGGGAAAGAAGGGGAGTGCGGGGAGGCATGGGGTTGTTTGTGGAGCTCCAAATCAACAACTGATAAAATTGTATGACATGATAAAGAGAACAATACTAAACTCACCATTTGAAGCACATTATTCATGGCTCGTACATTTCCACCCTGTGCAAAACAAGACCAACAGCAATTTCAGCCATCACAAAAGAGCATAATATTTAAAATTCGGTGAAAGAGCAATCGACAAGATATTATCAACCTATGGTGTAAAAAGTCCACACAGCATTTCATTAATCAGACACTGTAGTAACATTTAAAATAAACGAAGTAATACAGAAAGCAAACTATTCTGAGTTAATATACTAAACACTAGTATCTTTTCATGTTTTTCTGAGAAACAACACTAGTATCAAACTGCTGGGACTTCCATTTCACTAGCCTCCAGTTAATAGAAAGGCAACAAGCTTTATTATTGTTGTACAGTGTATGTAGCATTCAAAGAGAGATTATCAGGTACACTGATTCATATAACACAGCAAGTACATGTGCATGTGAGCCCCTCCTGTTTTCAAGATCTAATCTACGTGGCTCTTCACCAAAAATATTGACATAATTTCTAACAAAAATAAAAAAGAAACAAAGGTGGAGAGATATCAATGCAAAAAATATTGATTGAAAATAAAGTAACCAAAGGGAGGGAAAAAAAAATCAACTGGTCCTGTAACTTTTCTTTAACTAAATAAAATATCAACGAGTGAAGTTATTTTAGGTGGATGATAATTTCTCGCTTCACCTTGTGTATGCACTGATTTTACCTAAAATTTGGCAGCAAAGGGCTGTTTCAGAAATTATGAATTAAATTAAAGCAACGATTTAATGAATAATTACATCGTATGTTAACTCCATTACAGAATTAATGCATACCACATCACTGAGTTCTTTCTCCGAATCAGTTTGGAAAAGGGGATTCTGCAAAAAATTGTCAATAACTTTCTCAGTGCGAGTTCCAATGGGCTTCTCTGATGTAATCCCTTTTTGCTCATAATTTTTAGAAGTTGGTTCTTGAAGGGAACCCTGAAGACTTGATTTGTTCTCAACGGTGCTTCTTGCAGTTTTAGATTCCGATTCCACAATGGGACTGCTTGAGGATTGCATACTATTAATAGAAGGCCCGCCAACACCAAGTGGACTTATACCGTTCGACATGGAAGCTGAAATTTGGGTCAGTGCAGAAGAGAAGCCAGGCACATTTCCCAGATTCATCATTACTTTACCCATGGCTTCCTATAAGTAGACATTCATGTTTAAGAGAAGCTAAAGAAAACCTCAAAGATAGCACTCAAACTTACTGAATAAATTATATCAACGATAAAAACTTTTTACTGTGAGAGAAGATTGCAACCCATGAATCACTCCAGGTTTCAAAGCAATTCCTACCAAGGGAAAAAAAACAAAAAAAAAAAATTAGGTTTTAATAATGTTTAGTATCTGAAACTGTCCATCTTATCTGGACAAGCCATGATTAAATTTCAAGGACAAACCAACATCTAAAATTGTGAGGTGAGGTTGCCCACCTGCCACTACATGAACCCGGTGCAACATAGAAAGTTTACATTAATTATTTTGTACATATTTTACTGGTGTAACCTCTAGCCTAAGTCCTCCGCAATTTAAGCTTATACTTCAAATATGATCTTGAGTCCTTAATAAGAATATATTTTTGATTGTTTACTTGGAAAGAACTCACCAAAGAACACAGAATTGTCCAAATATACAATGCTCGTAGTAATAGTGCATCATACCTACTCCAAAACCATGGCCGATGCCAATCCCACATCCAACACCAGCTTCAATGTTCTTCAGTCCCAACTTTCTTAGCTAAAATATTAATAGCAAATAGTCAAATACACAATATCAGTCATCAAAAACAAAAGAATATTAAAGCACGGAATTGCCCTTACAGAGCCATTAACATGTCTTCCAATCCCAGAAAAAGCATCTGTTGCACCTCTTGTGGCACTCAAAACTTGCTGTAGCATAGGTATTGCTCCTAATTAACAGGAGTAAACAACAATGCAATAACCATATAATACTAGCCATAATTTCCCAAAATCCAAGATCACGAATGTAGATATGTATAATCCTAATATTGTCACGAGTCACGACTTAATAATTCTAATCCAGCATTGTAAGTTTCAATATTAGAACAATAAACCAGAACCTAGAAACTAAGTAATAGTCCAATTGCCTTGAGCAAAAAAAAACTTAAGATATTGCTCATCAATGCAGCAGAGAAAAAACTGCAGATGACAAAACTATTTACCTCCTTCAACCTGAGCAAGAAATCCATTCTATCTAAAAAGAGATAAAAATATATAAACAAATATATTAAGGTCTCTACAAATGATACAACATCACTGATACTCTCATTTATCATCAGCTAAGCTTATTAAAGTATTCAACATTTTCTCAAACACAATATAAGCCAAACAAGTCACCTGTACTACTCACCATGTAAAATTTTAGTAGTGCACAAACAGAAAATGGTTTGTAGAATGCTTAATAGATCAAGCTACATCAAACTAAGTGGCAGGTGATAATAATTGGATAATTCATATATTTTAAACTAATAAAAGTGCGACAAAGTAGTTAGCATCCGAATGTTAACGTCAGGCTATGATTCAATTCACTCCACACACTTCTTGCTACTACATAACTACATCAAATCTCCACGAATACATACCATCAATGAGTGTTTCATCTCAAATAAATCTACTCGAAATCGATAGAACTATAGATCATGATTCGAACATGCTAAAATCGAGACACGAAATAATCTATAGTTCCTGCATACGAGCTGCTCGAGTAAATTCCCCAATAAACAAAGATCGTGAACTACAATACCGAAATAGATCGGGCGCCCGACGCCGATGCCGACGCCGCATCCGACGCCGAACCCGGTAAAAACATGGCCGACCTTAAGGGAGAAGGGATTCTCCAGGCGCAAAGAAGCCGATCGACCCCTCGAGCTCGTCGCGTTCGCCATTAAAGGGCGAAGCCGAAGCTCGTATGCGAGCTCACGACGACGCCGCTCGCGGGGCGAAGGATTTGGGCGAAGGCGCTCCCGCGGCGACCAGGGGCGGGGTTTTATAGTGAGAGGAGTCGAGTGGGTTCAACGCGGAAGATGAACGCCTCGTCGGTAGTTGGGACTTGGGAGGGCCCGAACTGGTTGGGCCTTCAAACGAGACCCGCATCGGATGCGTTCGAGCTTAGGCCCGAAAAGTTGGGTTCGGTTTGGGCTCTAGCCGAACTATAAGCCCGAATCCCTTTTTTGGAGGCCCAAGTCTTTAAAAAACAAAAAAAATAAACTTTTGCACTTTAGTTCATGTTTCAATTGTACCTTGCATAAAAATTAAATGGATTTCAATTCTCAATTTTATTACTGGTTCTGAGATGTTTTAATTTAAAAAGTAGTATTTGACCCGTGCGATGCACGGCTAATATAATAATATAAAATAACAAAAGTTATTATGTAATGATAAAAGAAAACATTATAATTAATATTATATTTTTTTAACAAACAAAGAAATATACTATCAATCTTAATTATAGTACATATTAAAGTACAAAAGCTAAAAAAACAAAATTATGGACCAAACTAAATACTCAGGTAAAGAGCAAAATTCAATTATGCTCTATTATCTATGAATTGGTGTGCAAAACAAAAAAATAACTCAAATTGATATGAAAAATTACAAATGACATTAATATTTAAGCATATAATGAGATCAACTAAACTTTCATATTTGACACAAATTAGAGTTAGCACATGTATATGAGAAACATACCAACTTCTAAGATTCAAATATATATAAATGTTGGTCTTCAAGAAAATATGAAGGAAAAAAAATAACTTTGTTGCATGAAGATAGAAAGTACCTACTCCATATAAAAAAATTGTTAGATAAGTAAAATGATAAATATCATAATATTAGTGAAATTTTTTAGAAAATGGTTTAAATTTATTTAAAAAATAAAATGACAGAGTTAAATTGTTGAAAAATTATAATTTTTGAAATAGCATGAAGAAAAATAAACTGCTTACCTATTTATAATTTGATTTAATTTTAATTATAATTTGATTTAATGGTGTTTATTAGTGTTTCCTAATAAAATTCTAGTTAATTGTATATATAATTATATTTAATTAGTATAATTTGATTTAATTTGATTTAATAGTGTTTCCTAATCTATTTACTAAATGGCTATTCTATATTTGAGTTTGACACGTGGCAAGTATATAGAAAGACACGTGTCAGTTTTACACCAATGATTCTACTTTAATATATAATATGAAATAGATTATATTTAATTGGTATAATTTGATTTAATTTAATTTAATAGTGTTTCCTAATAAAATTGTTATTATATATTTGAGTATAATTATAATAATAGTGTTTAATAATGTTTCCTAATAAAATTTTTGTTAATTGTATATATAATTATATTTAATTGGTATAATTTGTTAATTGGTATAATTTGATTTAATTTGATTTAATAGTGTTTTCTAATAAAACTAATAAAATCATAATTTGATTTAATTTGATATAATAGTGTTTCCTAATAAAATTCTTGTTAATTGTATATATAATTATATTTAATTGGTATAATTTGATTTAATAGTGTTTCCTAATAAAATTCTTATTAATTGTATATATAATTATATTTAATTGGTATAATTTGATTTAATTTGATTTACTAGTGTTTCCTAATTTTATATATAATTATATTTAATTGGTATAATTTGATTTAATTTGATTTAATTTGATTTAATAGTATTTCCAAATAAAATTGTTATTCTATATTTGAGTTTGACACGTGACAAGTATATAAAAAGTCACGTGGCAGCTTTACACAAAGGGTTCTACTTTAGTATATAGTAAATAAATGATTATTGAATTGGCACATAAAATTTCATGAAAATTGAATTAGTAACCCAAATCAAATAAGTAATCAATAAAGAGTTGAGTTCAGTCAAGTGGCTAATCAAAACAGATTGAAAGTCTACATAGTTTTTGAATATTCGAAATTTATATGGTTAACCATTATCATGCTAATTCCGGACAATGTAGCATATATTTCACTCAGGAACTTAAAATCGAAGTGTATCAAATTTCTTAGGTAACGGTTTGATCTACTGTCATTCAACTTGAATGTGGCCCAATCGTCGTCGCATCTGCAAGTAACTAAGTGTTCATCAAGTCGAGCCCCACCATGTGTAATTATAAATTTATGCAGTATTTTAATTATTCTGTAATGAATTTACATTCAAAACATCAGCTCAGATATTATAATTGAAAAATACTTGATTTGATTTAGAAATATATAATTATTAGAATTTAAACTACGAGGATAAAACTAAAAATCCAAAACTGATAGTCCAAAGAAACAGGGTTTTAATTATCCCGTTACTTTTTTCTCCGTCGTAATTAGCTAATAATATTTTTTTTAGCTCATTACTTTCCCAGGAGGTTTTCCAACCTGGCGAGGCGTTTAGACAACCCGGCACGTTGAAGTCATCAAACACGCACGCCAGTATGCCGTGTTCAGCAACACTCACCCAATCCAACGGCCGAGTTTAACGCACCCAACTCACCGCCGAATCCTAACACATCCGCGATGGGATTTCGCCGACTTCTTATTGGAGCCTATTTAATAAATAATCCCTTAAGCGTCCGGTTCGGGGGAGCTACAAAATAATATTACAACTCGGTTCACGCTGTGCTCTTCCTCCACGTCTGTTTTTTGTTTTTTATTTATATTATATATTGATACAACCATTAATTTGGGATCAGCTCGCCCTGATGATTGAGGAGAATTCTTTTAACTCTGCACCATCCCAGGCCAACTACTCCTCTGTTTCCTTCTCCTCTCAATACAGCAGCTGGAAATGCATAAATAAGAGCCATTGGATGCCACTTAAGTCATGGAATCCCAGCCGTCCATCTCCTCAACTGCCTTAACTGCCAGGGATGTCTCGCACTATTTGTTTCTCAGATAATTACAACTTTGCCATTCACCCTAGATAAAAATAGAACTGATCTTGTAATTGAGAGTTGGCTTGGATTATTAATACAATTTCCTCTCTTCTTCTTTCTCCTCTTCTCCTTCCTCTCTTTCCTCTTCAATCTCTGCTTTCTACTGTTATCAAAGGCACCAGAACTCATCCATGGGGCTTTTTTTGCAAATAGCCCCTTGACAAAATTTTATTTTAAAATTAGCCCTATCAAATTTGAAATTGCAAAAATGGCCCTGCCCCTGCCACACAGGCGCCACGTCAGCGCCACGCGGGCAGGGCTGGGGCCAGATGTTTAAGTTGAATACGGTGAACCATTCACCGTGTTCAAACACGGTGAATGGTTCACCGTGTCCAATGCCACAGTGAACTGTTCACCGGGCCCAAGGGTGCCCGTGTTTATAATACACAAGACACGGTGAACCATTCACCGTGTTCAAACATGGTGAGTAGTTCACCGTATTTAGACACGGTGAACGATTCACCGTGTCCTATGTACTACATATACTTGGCGAAGCTTGTGTATACATGAAAAACGGTGATTCATTGACCGTGTCTTTAACACGGTGAATGGTTCACCATGTCTAGACACGGTGAACCATTCACGGTGTATAAGACAACCATCGGCGACTTAGCTGCCCAAGCTGTCTTCTTCCTCTTCCCCCAAACTCTCTTGCTCGAGATCTCTCTTTCTCTTTCTCTCTCTCTTTCTCGCTCTCTTCCTCTCGCTCCCTCTCTCTGGCTGACGCCGACGCTGCCGCCACCGCCAACGCCGCCCTCTCTCGCCCGAGGTGTTTCCCCACCCTCTCTCTCTCTCTCTCTAGCTCTCTCTCTCTCTCTGTGGCACACCCCGCCACCGCCGCCGGCGTGCCGCGGGCGCCCGCCAGCGCCGCCCTCTCCCGCCCGAGAACCCCCCCACCCCTCTTGCTCCACAACCTCTGAGAACCCCCCCCCCCCCCCACCCCTCTTCTCCACAACCTCTCTCTCTTCCTCTCACTCTCACTGTCAACCATCCCCTCACAAAGGCCCCCCTACCTCATAGAGCCCCCCACCTCTACCCCCCCCCAACACACAGGCCCATCACTGACACCCCCCCCCTTACAGAGGCATCTAAACCTTACTCTGACTAAGTCTCTCTGTGTTTCTCACAAGGCACGCTTGGTGAACGCTTTGGCATAGTAGTCGCACCGACCGTGTTCGCAAAATGGTAATTTCATTTCTTACCCTCTTCGTTGCTGTATGTTAGAAATGTGCTATGTCATGAGTTTAATATTTTTGTACATGTTAATATATTACTTTATAACTCTATATCTGGCGACTGTGTTCCTTTCTATATCCATTGGGACGAAAATTTTGTTAAGAACAATAATGTACCACGATATATTAGTAGCCGTAAAGAATTGATTGCAGTCCGACGCGATATCACATTTCGAAAATTTGAGATGGAAATATACAATGTTACTAATTATGATCGAGTGGAAGACCGTCTACGCATCATGGTGAAATGTCCAATAGGAAGCGAATGGGAATTAGTTAACGTATCAAATGACAATACACTATCTGGCGTCATGAGTATTTTTTCATTCTATGGATGTATAAAATTATTCGTGGAGAAATATGTGCCGACGACACACGACCGTCCAAATACCATTAATTATACGGAAATGCGTTGTAGTAGCAATTATCAAAGGAATTACGTCAATCGCAAATGAGTTCGTACTCAAGGTATAAAGTAATAATCTTTATAAATATTTTTCGTGATTTCTCAATTAGTTTAGGTGCGCGAAATTAATAATTTTGTCTTGTAAGTGTTACAGAAAGTTTGGAGTCCCATCTCTGCCAGTTAGTGCATTATTGCCATCTGCTATGATGGATCCGTCTCCGTTGGTTGTTCAAAATGAGTGTTAGGTGATTGTATGATTTAGTTACATGAAAAACCAATGTGAATAGTTAATCTTTTATATTTAAATTACAGGTCTACTATCCCTCCTTATTAAAGTGAAGGTCCATTATCTTATGTTCATGAATGAACGGATTGGGAAGTCAGAACTACTATCCCTCCTTATCAAAATGAAGGTCTATCATCTAGTGTTTGTGAATGGATCAATCGGGAAGTGAGAACTACTATCCCTCCTTATCAAAATGTCCATCATCTAGTGTTCATGAATGGCCGGCTTGGGAAGTAAGAAATACTATATATCCCTCCTTATCAAAATGAAGGTCCATCATCTAGTGTTCATGAATAGCCGGCTTGGGAAGTAAGAAATACTATCCCTCCTTATCAAAATGAAGGTCCATCATCTAGTGTTCGTGAATGGACCAATTGGGAAGTGACTACAACTGATAATGAGGACTTAATTCGAAGTGATGAGGAGTATGTTATTGAAACCGATGAAGAGGATCAAGGGCGAATTGATGCTAATTTTAGTGATGACGAGTCTTTCTTTGTTCCGTGTTCTTTGGATCCTGATCATGACGGTGGCTTAAATGCACTCGCATGTGCCATTCAAGATGAAGGTATTGAATGGATTGAAAATTCAAATGTCAACAACAAAGATGTATCGGACCCGGTGGAATTCGAAAAATGTGAAGATCAACGACAACGGTTTCTTCTGGGTAATGAAGTAATTAATCAAAGCGTTGTTGATGCATATAATGAACAAAATATTGATCAGGGTCCTCCAAGTGATGAAGCATGGGCTAATCGGACTTTTTCTGATAAATCATCGCTAGTGAACGCACTAGATTCTTGGCACATTGCACCTAATGTGCAGATTAAAATTGTTAAGTCAAATACAACTAGATATACTGTGAGATGTGTGGTCGATTCTTGCCCATGGAGATTACATACCTCTCAACCGAAAGGTAGTTCATTTTTTAAAGTAAAGACTTATAAAGGTTCGCACACATGTTTGGTTCCAATTCTAAATACAAGACATCGAAACTGTACATCATCTTTCATATGTCAATTTATACTACCTACACTGAAGGCAAGGCTTACTATGAGTCCTATGAAAATTCAAGCTCGAGTTCAGAGTGAGTTACATGTTAGCATATCATATAGTAAGGCTTGGCGGGCCCAGAATAAAGCACTACAAATTATATACGGCAGTTGGGAGCAATCATACTGCGACCTTCCTCGATACTTCTCTATGTTGGAATCAACAAATCCTGGAATTATTACGAAGATTGATTTTATTAGTGTGACGAGCAATACTAGAATGTTTTCACGAGCCTTTTGGACTTTTGGATTTCGATTCGTGGTTGGGAGTATTGCCGGTGTAACGTATCGAAACCTCGATAGCGATTATCAAACTATAGTCAAATTGGTTAGATTACCGAGAGAAATGGATGGACAAACTCTAGTTGACATTCTAACAATGTTGGAAGGGTTAAAGTCGAGTCCCGAGAGTGTTAAGCAAGTTTTAGCATTGCTCGGCGTAATTTAAAAGTGAACGATGCGAAAAAAAAAATGGTTGGGCAAGTGCCATTAAGCGTTCCAACAATATTAGAAGGGTTAAAAAAGAGTTCTAAAAGAGTTAAAAAGGTTTTAGCATCGATCGGCGCGAAATAGAATCGAAAACGGCACAAAACTAGCACTCTGGGCAAAGTGTACCGGTACAGCCATCGAGTTGTCACCGGTACAGCCCTGCAGCCCGAGAAGAGATTGCTCTCGGGTTTGATTTTTCACAAAAAATGTACCGGTACACCCTTGGTGTGTACCGGTACACCCTTGGTGTGTACCGGTACACTTTGGTAAAATCCGATGAGGCTGATCTCGGGTTGCCTCTGCGTAGAAAAAGTACCGATACAAAATCCCGTATACCGGTACACTTTGGTCTGGCAGCACAAAATAGGTCTGCTGCAAATACAGGTGTTTGGAGGGTTTTGTTGTAATTGTTACAACATGTTAAGACCCCAATACCCCTTCTCTCTCTCTCCCATAGCCATTCACTCCTTTCCTCTCATTTCTCTTATTTTCTCTCTGTAGAGAGCTCTCCAAAAGGTGAATTTGGAGGAGATTTGAAGGAGAAGCTTGGACTTTAATGGCTTAGAGAAGATCTAGAGCTCTCCTACAAGGTGAACTTTGGAGAGCTTGGGGCAAAGGTGAGGCTTTATAAAAAATTGAGTCTAGGGTTTGGATATGTACCTTAGGAAGCTAGGTTTTGGAGGCCATAAACACCATGAAATTCATAGGTGCTTCATGAGCTCACATGGTGAAAAGCTAGGGTTAGCTTTAGATGCCCTAGAAATGGTTTAGATGATCCTAAATGAGCTTCTAGATGTTGGACAAGCTCTCTTTTACTTATTTTAGAAATCAAAACCTAGGTTTGAACAAATGGTGTTGTTAGGGCACCCAATTTGGGACTTTTGCCTCCGAATGTTTCTAAGACAAATTGACCTTGTAGAAACCTAATTAAGGGTATTCCTGACACGTTGGGTAACTCGGTTTGATGTTACGAAAAGCCTATTTAGGAGTTCTAAGTATTAAGCCTAATTTGGCTTCGTTTTGCCGCAGGCAATAAAGTAAGGCTTCAAAAATTTTAGAAAATTCACCGTAGCACCTTTGCAACCATACAACGTGGGTGGTGCTATCCGGAATCGGTGAAATTCCCTTTATGTCTAAAAGTGTCATTTTGTTGAGCATATGTGAATGTTGAGTGATTTGCATAATAGGATTAATGGAGAGCTTTTGTTGCATTTTATGAGTATAGATGCATGTGAAATGAGAGTAAAGAATGAGAATTTGTAAACCCTATGTATGCATGAAAGGTGATAAGAACCTAGGTAAGGTAAAGAACCAAAATGACATAATGACATATGAATTGGGTGGCATTAGTAAATGTCAAGCATGCAAATGAACACTAGAGTGTGTGGCATTAGTAAATGACAAGAATGCAAGAGTTGAACACTTAGAGAACAAATGTGGCATTAGCGAATGAGTACAAAGAACAAGTTAGTGTATATGACACTAGTATTAGTTAATGAATGCAAGTAAAGAACAATAGTGACATGGTGACATAGAAACCTTAAAGATAAGGGTCATATGAGCATTGGAATCTTAAAACCTAAGAATTGATCTTACTCGCCTATAGTCTTAGCTTGAGGGAGGTCGCTCTCCCTCAAGCGGTGTGCTCCGGAATTGTCACCACTGGGAAGGGGAATCCCCAGAGGACGGTCCCAACGGGAGGAAGCTAAGGGCCCGAAAATTGAGATTTTGAGTTGGTGAGTTATGGAACCCTACGGGAGGAAGCTGAATGCCTAACAGGCTGAGGGCCCAATAGGTTAGCCATAAGATTTTGGTAAAGAAAATGTAAACTTGCATTCATCATGAGCATCTCATTGAGCATATGATTGAGTTTATTATTCAGGCATATTAGCTGCATTTGTTAGTCGGTTATTATCTTTCCTTTCTTCTATTATGCCTGATTTAGACCTAGTGGGAAAGTCGGCGAGATCGGGGCCGAACCCACTGGAAACTTTGTTGTAGTTCTCACCCCACTATTTCCATAGAGCCGGGGCCGAGCGAGCCGGCGGACGATCGCGGTAAGGGTATCGCACCCTAGCCAGAGACCGCCCGAGATACTTTTACATTTTGTAGTTGCATACCCCTTTATATCATCTTTTGTATTTGATGATTTTAGTTGTATCAAAGATATTTAAATGAATGATATAAAGGATTACAATTTAAATGCAAATAGTTGTAATATGTGATATATAAAAGAAATGATGCAAAGTTGTAAAAGAATTTGGTTAAAGTAGTATGCATGTATATGATTTAAAATTAATCATAGTACTTGTATGTTGAATAATTAGTTCTTTCACTTTGGCTATTGCTTGCCCTCGTGCAAGTCATTGTGTATACTTTCGCTTATGCAAATTTTACACTCTGTTGATACTTGTTGTGGAGCCTTGGACGGACAGAAGAGGCTCTGTCCGTTCGGCGTCTGTTCGACGTGCTCGAACCGTCCAAAAGGATCGGGTTCGGGGCGTGACAGCCGGCCATTATTTAGTATCAATGCTACCCATTTGTATAGAAAATATGGAGGCCACGCATTAATTGCTACAGGTGTCGATGCCAATGGTGGTTTATTTCCGCTAGCTTTCGCAATTTGTAAGGGGGAGAATGGCTCGAGTTGGGAGTGATTTTTAAGTTGCCTAAGAAGGTATATAACAAGATCTCGAGTTATTACACTAATATCAGATCGTTTTAAAGGGCTAGCGAACCTCGTTGCACTTGTATTCCCACCATCTGAAGGTCATACTCATCGATGGTGTTTGCGACATATGAAGGCCAATATGAATATTCATTAAAAAGCAAAATACTTACTTAAAATATTTTATCGAATTGGGAATGCTTCAAAAGAACGACAATATTACGCATTAAAGGAAGAATTGAAGGCTATGGATGAAGAAGCTTATCTTTTGGTTGACAATCTTCATAACGATAGGACATACTGGGCTAAAGCTTTTGATGGTGGTCGACGATTCGGTATTATGACAACTAACCGATCAGAAAGTTTAAATGGGGTGTTGAGGGGAGTTTGCGCCTTACCAATTACAGCTTTTGTGATGACAACGTTTCATCGAGTAGTAGAATTTTTTCTAAAACATCGGGCGGAGGGCGCTGCAATGTCTACGCAATGTCTCGACTGTTGAAAACACCATCAATAGCCAGATGAGAAGTACTAGAGCATATACAGTTCGACGATTTGGATTTCACGAGTTCGGGCGGAGGGGGAAGGTCGAGTGTTGTTATTTCGGGACATTACTTCAGGTACAATTCCTTACTAGCACCCTTACAATACTTACACTTAAGTCATGATTTTTGTTTCCATTTCTAACTATCTTTTTTTGTATAGATATAGGCATGGGACCACCTATACATTGGCCGCCCTGAGATAGTAGGACCGCAGCCAAAGTTTGCCAACATGCTACTAGGGTGTCGGTAAGTATTTTTTCATTTTAAGTTTTCTATATACTATTTATTCATAACTAATATGATATAAATGAATCAGGTGGAATACCAGGCTAGCTTTTCGGGACAATGTCGGGGCTACTGACATTGAGTTTTATCATGATCAGCTGGATCAGCAATTAGAGTCTCAGGTAAATAAAAGTTTCTCAATCTGTGGAATTTTGTATTCAAAGCTTATCTACTTATTTTTTGAATTGAAATTTTGTTGTAGCTTAAATTCCAGTAGGTCAATATAGTAGTTTAAGGAATAAACATAGAGAGAACTAGTCCAAAAATTGCATCAAGATAAGGCAAGTAGTGACTTATACACCTAGTATAGCATCAAGATAAGGCAAGTAGTGACTTATACACCTAGTATAGCATCAAAAACTGCATAATATGGTGAATTTGGCATTTTGCAATGCGCTTTTGCGCTTCCGGCCACTTGATCATCTTTTCGTAGCAATGTTGTCTAATATACGCAACTTAAACACGAGATCAATATATAGCAATTTTGATAACTAATCATATGTATTTTTCACAATAGATTACATAGAGGCCTTATACAGACACAGTGTTAGAGACGCTCCCATCTTTTTGTCTGGCGGGGTCCCAAGTTTGGCGATCGAGTACCACCTTAGTCTGTTTCCACATTATTGAGCTGCATCATCCGGATCGTGTGCTTCGACAGTTTGGGCTATTACAGCATATACCTGAAGCAGTGCTTGCCATACCTCGCATCAATTCACGAGGTAGAACAGATGAGGATTGGGCGGCATACCATGCTTCATACATTCAGCGTTGGAATGATAGATTGGTAGATATAGCAGAGGTGGACCCTGAGATAGATCCAGATCCTATACGAGCTACCACTATTTACATGCAGTGGTATTGGACGATCACCATGGGGTAGATATCTACACCTGTACAAAGGCCACCCCTCGCGTATCACCCACGTGGTCACGTCGAGAGTATTGGTATGATTGTAATATATAATATCTTTTTATATTTATTTTTATATATACAAGAAAGTTTCGTATAATCTTTATGATGGTGCTTTTATTTCAGGTCGATATCGTGCAGAGATCACATTATACGATCAGATGTGTCTGCCGGATATTCCAGGAGGTGGAGTATTAGATGCCCTATCACACGTTGCCGATCAGATGGAAACAGTTTTGGAGACTTTACCTACGCTTCCACACACTGTACCTCCACGATCAGCAGACTATGGTGGAGCATCGACGTCCGGCCATGCACCAGTATATAGTCCACCGAGGCCATCATCACCGATAGAGGAGCCACCTTATGTTATGGACACGGCACCAGCACCAGTACCAGAGGATCCACCTCGGCCTATTGATATTGTTTATCATAGGCACCGACGACACATGCGGTATCATCATACAGATCAGCCCTCTTCTTCAGCTCCTCCGCGGCCAGACATAGTACCGACACCTACTATGATTGAGCACTAGATCGGACGGGTGATCGAGACGCAGGACACTCAGCCGGTTATTGAGGGTGCTGCTATCGAGCATCTCGACCAATTGGAGATCTTAGAGCCTTTTGATGAGCATGGTGTTGATCGTGGTCGCAGACGTAGTGGACGACGTGGTCGAGGGAGTAGGAGGAGATCATGATATTATATTTCTATATTATTGTAAAACTTGCTTTAATTTTTGATATTCTGTTGTGATTATCTAGTATTAATGCTTTATTAAGATTCTGTTGGTACTGATGTGTGTATTGTTAATGCTGAATTATTTGTATTGTTGGATTGAATTTGTTGTTGCGTTGTGATGTTGTATTGTACTGTTGTGCTAACCTCGTTGTGATGTTGTATTGTTGATTGATCTGGTTTTTTGCGCCAGCAAAAATGTCTAAGTGCTGGTAGTTGTATTGGACACGGTGAACCAGTCACCGTGTCCAATACAAATATCTAGAACTTAGCCAAAAAAGGCTAAGTCGCAGGTAGTTGTATTGGACACGGTGAATGATTCACTATGTCTAGACACGGTGAATAGTTCACCGTGTTTAGACACGGTGAACCATTCACCGTATCCAATATATGTACCTAGTTCTTAGCCAAAAAAGGGCTAAGTCGTAGGTAGTTGTATTGGACACGGTGAATGGTTCACCTTGTTAAACACGGTGAACCATTCACCTTGTCCAATACAAATACCTAGTTCTCAGCCAAAAAAGGGCTAAGTCACAAGTAGTTGTATTGGACACGATGAATGGTTCACCGTGTCCAATATATTATACACACTAGCTTGGGTGTGTATAATAATATATAGGAACGGTGAACAGCATTCACCGTGTTTTGAACACGGTTGAATGGTTCCAACGGTGTTTAACTTAAACACCTGGCCCAGCCTCTGCACGCTGTGTGCCCTTCGTGGCATAGGCGGCTAGAGCCATTTTTTGCAATTTCAAAATTTGAAGTGGCTAACTTTAAAAATAAAATTTGTCAGGGGTATTTGCCAAAATACAGCCCATATATATATATATATATAATATATATATATTATATATATATATTTATATATATATATATATAGATAATATATCATATATATAGGAGAGCGCTACTATACTATTATGATATTGCCCTTCGTGCTCATAATTGTTTTTAGATGATGGAAGCTTCCGAATCGACCGATCCACTCGTTAAATATGATCTACGAGTAATTTGAAATTCTAAAAAATTTCGTCAATTTTTTCGAAATCATAAATAAGTCATCAAGCGGGCATCAGAAATGAACGGTCAAAATTGGAATGATGTCTTAAAATGGATGATCCGGATCCTTCCATATTTAAGATCGCGAGTAATTGATCCTTAATCTATGTTATGTAATAGAATATTTCTATTAAAATTCAACTCATATTTCGGTATTCTTTTGCACCGCGTTAACTGGCAAGTATTCCTACCGGCCGTTAAAAATTGTCAATTTTGTTGACTTTTGATCATAACGTAAATGATATCGAAAAATATGAATTTGATTTCTTAGAGATGTTTTAAATGCTCTAGAAACGTTTAATGGTTGTGGATTGCGGAATTCGAGCAAGCTCTAATCATCGAGAACATACTTTATTAGTACGAGGCGAGTCAACTCATAATTATATAGAGCCGACTTCAGCCTCTCTCTCTTCACTTCTTCTCTTCATTCCTCTCTCCGTCACCTCAGTCGTCTCTCTCCCTTCTCTATATATTATATATATATATATATATATTATATATAATCGAGGCTACTATCTTCTGGGAAGTACTGGACCCTTCCGTTCTTCAGTCGTTTTTTAGATTGCTGGCTTCGATCGTCGATGGCTTCGTTAAAACTTTGATCTAGAGTATTGAAGTACCTAGAAAATAAATTTTGCAATTTTTCGATATCATTTGCATAGTGAACTAAAGGGGTCAAAAATCAACTGGCTGACAATAAAAATCTTAACAAAACGTGATAATATCATGACATTAAACAATTTGGAATCAAGATATTGATCTGTTGTATATGTATATAAGAATTTTCTATTCAAAATATTTAGTGATTTGGATATTTCTAACTACCGTTAAACGTTTCAAACGTGCTCATCAGGCCATTAAAATTATTGATTTGTGAGTCCCTTATCGATCACTAGACAAATATATCAAAACATCATAACATTTATTTTCTAAAATATTTAAATACCTAGCATCTAAGTTGAAGCGAGACGATCGACAATTCGTAAGCGCGCAATCATCAGAAACGACTGGAAGCACGGAAGCTCCGTGCTTCTAGAACATAGGTAGCTTCACTATTATATATATATATATATATATATATATGAGTACGAGAGAGAGAAGAAGACCAGAGAGAGAGAGAGAGAGCAGAAGGAGAGAGACAGAGAGAGCTAGTCTCTCTACTAGTTAGTAAATTCGGAATATTGAGCCGATTTTTTGAAAATTAAATTACACGGGGGGTTGGTATTTTTGAGAAAATAATTATTCGTGAATTATTCGCGAATTCAAACGAATTAAACGAATTAAATTATTCGAAAAAATACGTTGAAATTTTGGAGAAAAATAATTATCGTGAATTATTCGCTTGATGTCCCAGCGCAGGCCGCAGCCCAGGCTGTGGCTTCCGCACGGCCCGCCACAGCGCTGGCTTAGCGCGTTTGCTTGCGTACTTGCGTGGCGCGCATCCGCATGGCGTGCTTTGCGCGGGGTCGCGAGCACGGAGCGTCGCCGGCCCCTGCGGGCCTTGTGGCTCGCCCCAAAAGAAAAAAAAAAAAAAAAACCCCAAAAAAATATATATCAGTTGATCAAAAAAATTTAATCTCTTATGGACTATCTTAATCTCTTATTTGCTTAATTATTTATTAATTTTGAGGCATAATATAGTTTGCTATTTTTTTTACTTAATTAACTTAATTTTGTAGCTCTTTATTCTTATAATTTTAAGAAATATGAGTATTTATGCTAATAACATAAATCTTGAGAGAAAAAAAAACTTAATTTAATGGCCAAATTTTTTATCCCGAATTTTTAATTAGTGAACGTATAATATCCGTATAAATCACGTATCCGAATAATTGACGAATCCATTTTTTAGCCGTATTTTTCAACGAATTTAAAAATTAGAAAACGAATTTTATTCGAATTATACCTGTACTGAATTTTTGCCGAATCCGAATTAACTAACTATGGTCTCCTATACTATCTATAGTACCGGGGCTCCAGTACTATAGTCTCATTTTCGATCTTAGGGTGTTCAAATCAACGATCCACACCGTTAAAACTGATCTAGGGTATTTAAAGTTTTTAGAAATAAAATTTTATTTTTTTTCGACATAGTTTACTTTATGATCAAACCATTTCAAAATTGTCAATTTTCAATGGCTACTATTGCAAGTTTAGAGTTTAATGGTGTAGAAGAATCTAAATTTCTTCAAATTTTGATAGAAAATAATTTAAACTATCTAGATTAAGGTTAACATTCTTGATCTTGAATTTAAAAGTCATATACTCAAATTTAAAGATTATTCAATTTCCACCGTCCATTTTGACATAATTTATATGATATGAAAGATATCATAGTCTCGAGGCGATGATATCATAATAAAAGCTAGAATCCCACAAGTTTAATTGTTAGGTATGGCAATTTATACTAGATCCCATATACTTCAAGAATCCTTATTTTACAATCAAAAAAAGCTGTAGTAAATGAGTCATT
>NC_033632.1:8272395-8339217 GCF_001540865.1 Ananas comosus | reverse complement strand
TGGCGGGCGTTCCCAGGCAGGGCATTTTTGCAAAAAATTTTAGACAGGGCTCTATTTTTTTTTTCTACAAATAAAATTTATTTGAGGCGGTATTTGCAAAAAAGCCCTTAAAATATAGATTTACTAGTAGATTTATTTATTTTGTTTCTTGGCGTTCGGGTAAAAATTGAATTAGATCACGCATAATTTTTTTCTGTTGTACCCCGGGAAATCAAAAATTCTGTTATGATAAGATAAAATTTTTTCGTTCCGATAGACAATACGAAGAGAGAAATTAAAAGTTTGTTTCAATTCTGTTGATTCATTTTATGTAACAAGAAGATGAATCAATTTTTTTTTTCAATTCTGCGTCAAAAAAATGGTGAGTCGATCGAGCTTAGACCGAAATTTGAAATACGAGTCGCTTGTTGTTATAGTATAGATAGGCGATCTTTCGTTGAACGTCACGGCAACTTGCACGCTAACAGATTATTTAATTTTATTTTAAAATCAAATAAATTTTCGTTGCTTAATATCCATATTTATTCAAAACACAAAAAGAAAAAAAAATAAAACAGCGAAAAAAGAAACAGATAATTTATTTAGAAGTCAACAATATGTTTCCTAGCATTTACCCCGCCACTGACATTTTGTCTACGCTAGCAATTTTACATATTAAATTTAAATTAATATAAATAGGGTCGGCCTCTGATGGATTAAATTTGATATCAAAATCAAAAATTTGAAATTTAATTTACAATTTAAACTCAAATTTAAACTTTTAAGTGTTAATAAATAAACATGCGGTATTCTAGGAAGTACTACTTTTTAACAGGAGTTGAAGGTATCAATAGTTTATTTTTATTTTCTAATATTTTAACAATTTGATCTACGTGTCGTCGATTGAAGTTATAGAAGTTATAGATAGGCCGGTATGAGATGTTTTTTTTAACAATTATATAAATCTACTTTGTGCTATAATTTTTACAAATTGATTGCATAAACTTTGTATATCATATTAATTCAAAAAATGATGATTTACAAAATTTATTCAGACCAATCATCTTGTAAATTATTTCCATTTGTAATATATTTATTTTGATAGGTATAAAATTATTCATGTATTAAATGTCTTGTAATTCCGTAAATTATAGATTTTGCAGTAGATATTTCTGACAAAAATCTTGGGATAAGCTGGTTATGATTCTTTTCCTTTTTGGTAGCAGATAAAAAAATTAAATAAAGTTTAATTAAAATATATGATCACAGTAAATTATCTTTCGGTTGGCAAAAAAAATTTGGGATAAGTGTATTTTTTTTCTATTTTAGTAGATAAACAGAAATTAAAGTTTGTTCATACATTATTTATTTTACGTAAAGGAAAAAAGGAATATCGAAATTTTTTCCCACCAAAAAATGAGGTCTGTCTGACGCGATCCAATTTGAAAATACGTGCTTATATATATATAGGAGTGTTACTTGTACAAAATGACGTTAACAATTAATTTTAAAATTATTTCAATTAATATAGACTTACATCATATTTATTCAAAAATGTACAATATTTTAAAAATAAATTTATTGTAGTTATATTAATATTAAAACATACTCGTCATATATTCACAATCTAAATTATAATAGTTGTTGTCAAGACATTATTATACGTTCTTTTTTTATTTTATAAAATTATTATATAGTGTAGTATACGATATACATTGAATACTTTTTTATATTTTTTAATTCTAATTTATTTATAATTTAAAAATATTTTTAATAAAAGTTCAATTTAAAAACGTTAATAATAATAAAAAATATTAGTAGATAAAATAGAGAATTATTATATATATAAATTATAGATATAAGATTAGAAGAAGAATTAAATAAATTTTGAATTAAAAATAAAGAAGAATTAAATAAATTTTAAATTAAATATAGATTTACAATAAATATTCTCTGTTGGCCAAAAAATTTTAGATAAGCATAAATTTTTTCTGTTGTAGAGATAAAAAGGAATTAAAAGATTTGTTATTCTGTCATTTTATTTTACGTAAGGAAAAATGACGATCAATGATTTTTCCGCTAAAAAATGGGCTCTGGTGGACGGGATCCGACAATTTGATAATATGTGCTTATATATAATATATATATATATATATATTGTAGTATATAATATAATATAATACGTAGGTAATACGTATATATATATCTATATATATTTACTATATATATATATATATTAACATAGCTTGACTATACTATTATGATATGGAGCCCTCGGTACTCATAAGTGTTTTCAATGATGGAGCTTCCGGAATCGACGGATCCACTCCGTTAAATATGATTAGGGTATATTGAAACTTTCTAGAAAAA
Organism: Ananas comosus; assembly: GCF_001540865.1. Lineage (NCBI taxonomy): Eukaryota > Viridiplantae > Streptophyta > Magnoliopsida > Poales > Bromeliaceae > Ananas > Ananas comosus. The sequence goes on along the minus strand of NC_033632.1, from coordinate 8,336,868 downwards.
TAATTTCGTTAAATTTTCGAAATCATAATAAAGTACCTATTAATGTGGCATAAAAATGAACGGTCCAAAAATCGAACGACGCTCTTAAAAGCGTATGATCGGATCCTTCAATTCAAGATCGGAGTTTTATTAATCTTTATTCTATGTAGTGAATTAGAATTTTCTTATCAAAAATTCAACAAATTTCCGATTCTTTTACACCGTTAAACTAGCAAGTATCCCATACGGCCGTGTAGAAAATTGTCAAATTTAGGTGAATCTTGATCGTAAGGTAAATGATGGTCGAAAAATTATAAAATTGATTTCTAGAAGTTTTATAATATACTGTAAATAACGTTTAATGGTTGGATCGTCGATTTGGAAGCTTTATCGATCGAAAACAACTTATGAGTTACGAGGGCGATCGTAGTCATAATAGTATAGTAGTCGACCCTACTATATATGACTAGCTAGAGTGTACGTGGCAAATGCACGTAACAATTATTTTAATTTATTTTAATCAATATAATTTGCACATTATATTTATTTAAAAATTATAATTATAAATCATATGTTTATTATTTTATTAGAAAATTTGTAATAGTCTATATTTTTTTACATATATAATATTTATAATGTATAGTATTTTTTTTTCTAATCGATCTAAATTTCTGTGACGCCCCGGACTTACCCAGGGGATCACGCCATCCTAGCGACTACTCCCGCCTAGCCACACTCTTAACTCTCTTAAACCCTTGGGTCTAGCCACCACACCAAAATGCTTTAAGCCGGTTAAAAGTTTTGCCCTATATATATCTTATTTTAGGACTACAGGGGCTCACAATCTCCCCCTCTTACGCCCTGAACCGACTCACGGGAGTCTATAATTTTCACATATCCGCAAGCTCTAGCGACAACTAAGCCGCGCACGTAACAACTGCAGCTCTAGAACAAAGGTTCTGCTAACCGATTTTCGCCACCTCAAGCGAGCTATAATTCAAAGCTCCGAGAATTCGACAATACCGTGTGAATATCTCGAATCTAGACGAAACCTGATTCACCAACTACAACTAACCACAATGTCACGCCCGGATTGGCACGATCACCGGGCACGCCCGACAAAATCGCCGTATACAAGAAATTTTTCCTGTATACGAATGGCATAGCAGTACCTGTACAACACACCAAGGGCTTACGAAACAAGTGCGTTTAGAGCTAGAAACTAAAACAAACTGAACAGGTAGAGAAAGAACGAGTCTATGTCATATACATACAAATCTCGTATAAACAAAAGCACTCGCTCCAACGAGTTCACAAATATGTTAACATGAGCTCCCAAAACACGAGCACACTACCTGCAGTAGGGCGGAAAAACTGCTAAACTCAGCCACACTCAGTCGGGAAAGGGCTCCTAGCTCGCCGACGCCCTTGCCGCGGATCCGCCTCAGAAGAGCAGCCAGTCGAGGACCGAAGGACCTGCGACACGGTGGAAGAAAGGGGCGTCGAGAACTATGCTAAAAATAAGTAGTCCTCAGTGGGGTGCCGCCCTAAAACCTCATCCGGTAACCCACTAAGTCTACAGGGTAAGAAGAAAAGTGAGGAAAAGCTGGAAACACTCACAGGCCTAGATACCACTATGCTATCCTGCTCTAGTACAACCCTCGTAGAACACAATAAAAACTGACCCATTTTACGTGGGAGACTGTGATACACGCCGTCCGCCTGTCGAACTACGACTAACAACTACCCCTGGGGTAGCTTAGTGGGAGGAGCGAGTCCAAAAACTTAGGACACAGCCGACACCAACGCAAACCACTAAGCCAACTCCGGAGCGCCACTCGTGGGCGGCGAACCAACCGAGTATAGCAAGCGTATCTCTGTCGAAGCTCAATCAAGCTCTCACAGGCAATAATTCAAATAAACAGGGTCTAACACCATATACCTCAGTGCCCTTGGCACAATCTGTAACCAAAACGAATCTGGCCCACCGTCAACCCCCGCGACTGAGTCCCGACAACACAAACGGGTTGACTCTACGTGTAACAAAGCTCGGATCCACAGCACGAGGCGTCGGAAATAAGCTACACTACCCTGGGTATCCGTTCACACTTCCCACCGCGACGATACCTGCACAGTACGTCCTAGAGTAAATCTGTAGGTGTAAATACAAATGACGATTCAAAACGCGTTGCGTTTTCTCCTAAGTCAAGTCCACGTCCAAGATTTTAATTTAAATACTTGCTAAACAGTTCAAAACTCAGATCTTAAACTACTATGCATCCATTGAGTATTCGATCTATCATGATACTAGTAAAAGCTGGATTATACTTGTCGACTATTAGCGCTTTAGGATGAAAAGCGATGATTCACCACCGTCGAGTCGCTAAATCTCCTGGCACACGAGGAGAGAGTGGCGATCCGGCGCGAAAACGCCACCGCGTCCCGCTTCAAAACCGGAATCCCAACCTGTGGCGGAAAAATAAGACCATGGGATGACTCAATCACGAAACTGTCCGAAAAACAAGTGGCTGAGAAACCTTTAAATCGCAATCAAGCGGTACCTTTCCAAATCCAGCAGCTTGACTCTGTGGATTACTTCCGCAGTTCTAGGAATCCAGCAAACCCTGATTCGTCGGCGGATCCGATCGCTTCCTACGTCCGCGCACGAGCCGAAGTACCGAAGGCCGACGCTGAGGATCTGCAGGATCAACCCTCAGATTCTGCTCGACAAAACAGCAGCGCAATACGGACTAGGTTTTCGAGCAGATAAACTCATCTAAAATCAATCTTGGCGCTCAGAATTCTTCGTCTCGAAAGCCCGCGAATCTATAAATCAAGTTATCGCCTGAATTCCGATCAGTCCCACTACGCAGAGAAAGCCAAAAATGAGCTCGTGACGCTGGAAACTACGGTTCAGCAATTCAATCTGCTCGGCAAACAGGCAGCTCAGTAAAAAGGGTTTCTACCAGGGCAAAACCTTCTCCAAATCGGCAAGTAGGATCTCTGATTCGTGCTCGACAGTCCCGGATCCAATGACGCAGAAATCACCGCGATTCGACGCTCGTACACAAGAGACATCAAGCCAGAAACGCCAACAGTCGACACTGGAATCAGGCGAGCAGCAGCAGAGAAGGCTCGATAAAGTGGAGTAGTTTGAAGAACTGAAGGGATTTCGGGGCCTATCACCTCGTACAACGCCCTAGCGAGCAGCACGCACGTCAGAGGATGGTAAGGGCACAGCAGTCGCGCCGCTCTCCTCGCAAGCGTCACAATTTGAAAGCACCCTCGATCCGCTCCGCGGCGCGTGTCGACGAAGCTTGAGCTTCTCCCTTGACTCTCCACCCCTCTACTCAGCCAGCGGGAAGAGAAGAAGCACAGCCCAGAGGAGACGAAGCCCTCCCCCCTCTCTCTCCCTGCTCTAAGGTTAAAGGGAAAGTGGCTGACAGACTAGAGAGGAAAAAAGTCAAACAGCACCATTACCTGTCAAAGTGTACCGTACAGCTCACTGAAAATCTTGGCTATTTCGCACCATCTTCAAAGATAACACGCCTGCTCTCAGTTCCCACAAGGGCCCGTTTGGCGTCCACTTCGCGCCAACGCGGACCCGACTTGACCCGACACTATCTAAGCTGTCGACCACAGCCTCAGCAAAATTCCCGGCGTTCTCTAACACAACACACCAATTTACGGTGTTAGAACGAATCGCATACCGATGGTATGTATAACAGGTACCTGACACCAAAACCTTGTGTCAATCCGACCCTCTGGTAGAGGAAGAATGAACGATGGTAAAGGTCGAAAGATCCGAACCGATGATTCCAATCAGCAATCCAAGGATGAGTAGTAGGGCATCACAACCTACCCCAAGGATCTGGCGCAGAGCAATACTAACACATGCCACAGGCGCGATTGAAACCGACCGCAATCCAAACCTGGGCCTACACCCTCGTAGCACCACTGACAGTCGAACCGTACTGGTCTATTAGCACCGTCTCCGTTAGAGACATCTCCAGTAGTCTCTCGTGTCCTAAGTAGAGAGAGTGGCCTGGCCGTCTGGCCAGTCATGAGTAACTCGCCTAGGCCCAGATCATTGGTCTTTCAAGGCCCCACCTGACAGGAATGGCTACACCTGGTTAACTCACCCCACCACTCGATCGTCCAAGAAGTACACCACCACCTACTCCCTGACTTAGACACTAGCTTGTGCAACACCGTAAACACATACAGAAATCAGCACTTCGAGTTAACCAAACTCGAATGCCACACCCGGACCGACAAGCCCCAAACCCGCACGTGACCTATAACCGTTAAGTCTTCCTAAGGGTCAACCTAACCAATGGTTCAGTTTCTTTGGTTCAATCATTACTTTTCAAAACAACCTGTTGAATTGCGTGTTGTGCGTCAGTTTCTGTGTACGCCCACAACTTTCCCCAGCTGGGGGTCAACCCATCTAGGACTACTCCCGTCCTTAGCACGGCTTAACTCTTTAACCCTCTTGGGCCTTGCCACGCACCCAAAATGCCTAAGCCGGGTTACGCTTTAAGCCCTATTATATCTCATATATAGGATTATCTGGCGGTTTTCTCAACAATCTCCTCTCCTGTTAAGCGCCCTGACGTCCTTCGCTCAGCTAGACTCACAAGTACCAGGCGAATGTGAGCACTCGTCTCGCTAGCGTCATCCGAAGACCCTGGCTCAAGCCGAGAACTCATCTCACCGACTTCGGCGCGTTAATTGCTCTGATACCATCTGTGACGCCCCAACTTGCCCAGGGGCTTGGGGTCACCCATCCTAGGACTACTCCCGTCCTAGCACGCTTAACTCTCTTAACCTCTTGGGCCTTGCTACCACCCAAAATGCTTAAGCCGGGTTAAGAGTTTAGCCCTATTATATCTCATATATAGGATTATCTGGGGTCTCACAAATTTAAATATGTGTTTTAAACAAAAGGCATCAAAATTTAATTCATATTTATTTCAAAATTTAAAATTTAATTTTTATCTACTATAATTAAAATTTTTGGATAAGAATGCTATTTTTTAACAGATTAATCATAACCGTTTGTTCTTATTTGAAACTATATTTTTTACGACCATGTATGATCACTTAATTAAAAAAATCTCAAATAAGAATGAACCGTTCATTTTTAATTGACACAACCATTCGTAAGATTGGATTTATAGATGGATAATAATGCTATTTTTAATAGATTAATCATAACCGTTCATTCTTATTTGAGATTTTTTTAATTAAGTGATCATACATGGTCGTAAAAAATATACGCTTTTATATATAGTATAGTATAGAGTATAGATAGATATATATAAACTTTTATTTTCTATATATATATATATATTATATAATATTTTGATTAGTTATAAATATATATAGTAATTTATTTTATTTTATATATTAAATGTATATTATTATACATGATATTAAATATGTATTATATAATATATTTTAAATATATTTATAAATAAAATATACATTATAATAATAATAAATATAGTATGATAATTATTATATACCAATAATATATAAAATAAAAAAGAATACATGTATTACTTTTTATTTATAGTTTTTTCCTTTTTCTTTTTTTCTTTCAATGAAACCGCCGTAATGAAAAACTATTTTTTTTTCGTATAAATCAAACGCTAAAAAATATAAAACTTTTTTTTTCCTTTTATGGTTTTACGTGGAATCAAAACACAATCTTAACTTATTTGGGCACCAAAACATAACACTTCCCTTAAAAGCTAAAATATTTCGGGCGGTCCAGAGACGATGTGGTGAATCAGGTCCGCGCAAGAGTTCCCTGCTTCGCTTAAGTTAGTCCCACATCGGAAGCTTAAGTTGTAAGAGAGGAGGTGGGGAGGGTTTAAAAGGTTGCGTTCGGGCAACGTCAAACATACTTACCTGGATGGGGTTAATGGGTGATCAAGAAGGCCCATGACTTAGGCCCGCGGTCCACATTGCACTTGGTGGGTGCGCTGGTCTACCATCTCCCCAAGTGGGAGAATGGACGTTGTAATTTGTGGAAGAGGGGGTACGCGCCCGCGCGGCCCCTGCCAAATTTTTAATTGAAAATTTTTTATTTTAAGTTATTTCGCAAGTTAATATAATAAATTTTACTTAGGCGACTATATTATTTTTGAAAATTTAATTTCTTGCGTGAAGTCGACTTGAATTTTAATTAGGTTACTCTTAAATTTTAAAAATTTTCCGCAGTCTTTTTTGAAAATTAAATTAGACGGGAAGTAGACTTAAATTTTAATTAGGTTGGTATGAATGTGCAATATTCAAATCAATTTGGACGGCAGGGATCATGTTCAAATATTGTAGTTACTGAAACCTGTCTCAGAGCAAGGAATCCTTTGGAATAGAATTTTGACATGGCATTACGATTTGGGCTATGTTTTCTTCAAGGTTTGTAATATTCTAATATTTTTTTATATTTTTATTAAAAATATTTAAATTATTATGAATTCTCAGATAGAAGAAATACTATATTTCTATGAATTAAGAGGTATTCTCATTTTAATATTTGATTAAAATATCAGTAGTCTATTGATAAGAATATATTAATTTGAGTTGAGCTAGAATACTCTCGATAGTAAACGGAGCATTTTACTATCGAGTTGTTTTCGATGATAGAGCTTCCAAATTTACGATCAGCTCTGTTGAACATGATCTATACCACTTAAACTATCTAGAAATCAAATTTTACGCACTTTCGATATTGTTCTTTTATCCATCTAGTGAACAGAAAATGAATGGTTGAAAATGAATATTCTTTAAAAAATGATGATAGGAGTCTTGTAATCAAGATCAAGAGTATAGATCTTGTTTTAAATAGTTTAAAGAATTTTCTAACAAAAATTCAATTGATTTGGATATCTTTACACCGTTAAACGAGAAAATGTCTCTTATGCACCATTAAAATTACAAATTTTGAAACCCTTTGATCATTAGGCAAATGATGTCGAAAAGATTTGAAATTTGATTTCTAAACACTTTAAGTGGTATAGATCATGTTCACGGAGGCCATCTGTCATTTTGGAAGCTCTATCATCGAAAAAACTCGATAGTAAAATGCCCGTTTACTATCAAGAGTATTCTAGCTTCAACTCTAGTTAATTTTTAACAACAATTCATCAGATGGGTTAATAAGCTAGCTAAAATTTTTTTCATCCATATTAAATACACAATACACTGGTCCTAGATTCAAAGTGGCAAAGGGCTCTGGTCCAATTGGTACTCGAGATCCAAAGTTGCGAAATCTAGGTTAATTACATTTCTAGGCTAAGTCTTATTTATATATGAAATAAACTGAACGGGGTTAAGAGTTCCCTACCTATCTCTCAAAAAAAAATAAAATTAAATACAAACATATTCTTGAGTATTACAAATATGTGAACCAAATGGCCTCTGTATTATTATAACATATTTATCAATGTCTAGTGCACATTCATATTATTACGATTCTAGAGATTTGTTTTTTTTTTTTTTTTGAGAGACGAGAAAGGTAGCATGTTTCACCGGCTTTGTTTTTTTTTTCAGAAATTAAACTTAGGTTCGGAAACTGCTGAATTCAATGACTTTTTTTGCATATAGCCCTTTGGCAATTTTTGTATTTTTAAAATAGTCTTCTTAAAATTTAATTTGTGGCTAAAAATGGGCCTGCCTGCCCACGCAGGCGCCACGTCAGGCCATTGGGCGGGGCTCAGCAGCTAATTTTGTCAGTTTTAAACACGGGGAACAGTTCACTCGTTGTTTAGACATTGGTGAATGCGTTACAGCTGTTTACTACGGTATATTTTATATATTGAAAGAGGAAATAGGCGAGTACGGATGTCAATAGGTATGCGATATCCGAATATTATCCGAACCGCAAAGTCGAATAAATAATATATAGTATACTATATATATATATATATATATATATATATATATATATATATATATATAATATATCAAATTATTTTATTTATTTATACAATATATAAAATATTTAACCGTTCCTTAGAATCTGTCAATCCAGCTGGTTAAATATTTAATATATTATGATAAATAATAAATATAAATCATTAAATTATATATATATATATATATATATATATAATTTATTGCGGGTATATATATATACATTATATATATATATATAATTTATTCGCGGTATATAATATTATTAATATATATATATTATATATATATATATATATAATTTATTCGGGTTAGGGTTCGAATAATATTTCGGATATCCATATCTATTGACATCCCTACTTCCTATTCCTTTTTTCAACATATAAAATATACGTAGTAAACACGGTGAACCAGTCACCGTGTCTAAACACGGTGAATGGTTCACCGTGTTTAACTTAACACATTGGCCCTGGCCCCGCCCGCGTGGTGCTGACGTGGTGCCTGCGTGGCAGGCCTAAGGCCATTTTTGCAAATTAAATTTTGACAGGGCTGTTTTTAAAATAAAAATTTATCAGAGGACTAAATGCAAAAAAAGCCCGTGAATCAATTATGATTCGAACTTGAAACCTCGAATACCAACCACCAAGTCCTTTGTCACCTGTGCTAGGGACAGTTGGTATCTTAGTGCACTACAAGATAACTATCTTTCGGTGGCGACTTAAGTCGCCACCGAATATACAAAATATCGCCGCCAAATGTCTATAGTGGCGACAATTTTTGTCCCCACATGTTGCCGCAATAGATCCCGCCGGCGAATGAATCAGTGGCGAAATATATATTTTACCACTTTAAATGTAACTTTTTGTGGCGACAATAGTCGCCACTAAAGGGGTATCATTCGGTGGCGACAAAATGTCTTCACCAATTGCTAGGATTTGGTGGCAACTACTTATTGCCACCAATGTTCAACTTTAGGTGGCAAATATTTGTCGCCACTAAAGAAGACAATTGATGGCAAATATTAGTTGCCACTAAATATATCATTTAATGGCAAATACTTGTCGCCACTAAATGTGTTTTATTTGGTGCCAAATATTTGTCGCCACTAAATGTGTTTCATTTGTTGGCAAATATATGTCGCCACTAAAGATAACATTTGGTGGCAAAAATTTGTCGCCACTAAATATAGTATTTGGTGGCGACAAATTATATTTACCTTCGATAGTGTTATTTTTTACCACCAAATGTTCATATACAAATACATATTAATAAGATAATAAAAATCATAAGCAAAAACGCATTCAAACAAAACTCCAACATAACAAATCACTTCAAAATAATGTCATATATTAGTTTCTCCAACAATATCAACGAAAATAAAAAAACAAAACTGAAATCCAACAAGTTGCCAACTCACAACATAAGTTCAATTTAGAAGAAAATAAACTAAAAACTACTAGTCAGTCATGGAAGATAAAAAAGCATTCGAAGTCTCAGTTGATACGAGTAGATAGAACATCTCCCTTTGATCCATCTCAAAACATCTCACTTAGACTTGGAGCATCCGAGTGTATCATAATCTGCAAAATATAGATAATTTAGAAAACCTCGATAAGAAATTATAATCATCTCCTTTTTAACTAAGTAAACTTTAAATAAGAGACAAACATTACAAGGCTAAAGCCAGCAATAGCATGAGGAAAGATTTAATTTGCATAGATCCACTAATCATTCACACTAATTGCGCACTACCTTTGATGAAAAGAAAACTAAATCCAATAAAATTAGCAGTCATGCAGTATTGCTTTACAACACCTAAGTCAAGAATAATACCAAACCCAATATCTCTTTTACCGAACTCTCCTAAAAGTCCATAGCATGTGCATCTTTCATTGACTCACCAAACCAAAAATCAGTAGATTAATGTCGAATTTAGAAAGTAATATGAATCTGAAGAAGAATTGTAGCTTCCTCTAGCATTGCGGAGAGACGACGAAAAGTAATTCCTGGGGCTAATTTTGAACGATCTAAAACCAGAAAATGTAGGAAAATATGCGATTAAGCTAATGTTTCAAAGAGAGCATGTCTTAGTATATATAGGGGTGGAAACGATCCGAGCTTGAGCGAGCTTATGTTAGCTCAAATTCGGCTTGAAATTAATTTCGAGCCTAAATCTAGGCTCAAGCTCGGCTTGAAATTAATTCGAGCCGAGCTCGAGCGAGCTTATGTCAGCTCAAATTCGGCTTGAAATTAATTTCGAGCCTAAATCTAGGCTCAAGCTCGGCTTGAAATTAATTCGAGCCGAGCTCGAACAAGCCTAATTTCGAGTCGAGCCGAGCTCGAGCTCTAAACGAGCCTATTGAAATTCTCGACATTATATAATAAATAGTTTAATTTTTATATAACATTACCTACAATTTGATGCAACATGTTCAATAGTTCAAAATACAAAATAATTGCAAGAAATGTGAGCTAGGGTGACTGCCTGACTGGGTGAGGGTCTGAGGGAGAACGAGAGAGAGAGAGAGGGGAAAAAAAATAGGGATTTGAGAATTTGAATGTTATCATGTTTTAAGATTATGTGCAACAGTGAAAGTCTGAAAAAGAGAGTCTGTTATGTAAATTTGGAGTTGGGCTCAATTGCACGGTTGTACTTGTTGGGTTTATTTTATGGGCAAACAATAATAGTCCAAATTAAATTAAAGCCTATATATAATTAAAATACATTATATTTACAAATATTTATATATATATATATATATATATATATATATATATATTTGAGCTTTTTGAGCTTTTCGAGTCTAATTCGAACGAGCCGAGTAATACTCAAGCTCGGCTTGAAATGAATTTCGAGCCTTTTATTTTGTTCAAGCTCGGCTCATTCAATTTCGAGTCGAGCTCGAGCGAGCCGAATATCGAGCCGAACACGAGTCGAACGCGAGCCGGCTCGCTCGTTTACCGGCCCTAAGTATATAGCACCTATTAATACATGTATCAAAGAATAAGGTATTTGGTTTTCATTCCATAATTTACATTTTAGTTGTGTTGCCTAAATAGCAATCTCTTCTACTTAGATGTTCAACAAAGAAATAGCCCAAAAGATTCTCTAGGATTAACAGCTAGATGATCAAACTGTACTTTAGAGCAATATGGTATACATTAATTTTAGTTTTTACTTGGTTTTGACATAGAGATCATTCATGAATCCGTCATTCACAGTGAGTATTTTGTATGCAAGTTGTATTCCATCTGTGCATTACATGCTGGAGTTTCATTTGCACATATCGATAAATCGTACAGGAAATATTTCGCCAGTCATCTTAGGCTCCGCTTGACTGACGGGATCTCTCTGTAAAATGCTCGCAATTAATCAAAACAATTGATAATAAAATAAACACTCAAAACACTATAGAAAGGACTACAATAATCAAAACTCGTACCATTGCATATCTAATTTTACCAAATGATGTTCTACCCTTAATGGTAGCTGCTCCTTGTTTGGCTCGATTTCGTTTGTTACGAGCCGACATGCGCTGCATTAAAATATATATATTTGATTAATATACATGCTTAAATTAATTAGCAATACTTATATAAACATTAGAATTTCATGAAGTAACCTTAAACTCTTCTGAGCCAAAATACTCGACTAAATAGGCCCAATCACTATCTGCAACAAATTCTGGAACCTTACGCAGTCTATCCTCGTCACTTTCAAAACGCAAATAATAAAGATGGAGACGATGTCGCCAATCTCGATACATCTTTTTGAGGTGATCAAATACATTCTCTTTTTGATTCCCTATGCCATTATATTTTTCCTGTTGCAAATTTAAAGTTGCAACCAAAATTAGAATATTTCTAAAGAAGTTCATATAACATATAACATATATTTATTTATAGTTTACTTACGACTAAATCATCAAACATTTTTTGTTTGATATGATCTGATACTTCCCTCCACCTTTTATTTGACAGCACTGCATACTGTCGAAGAACTACCCCCATCTCCGTGACAAAGGGCACGACATCTCCTGCTACAGCTCTTCTCAAATTTGGATCGATGACTACCTCATTCTTTTTCCCCCACTTACGCTTTCTTGACCACTTCAAATTTTTCGTTAGTCTATGCCTCTTCTCTGAAACTGTAGAATCTAGATAAAATTGATAATATAGTAAGAACTATATTATTTTAAAAACTTGCTCAACATAGTATCAATGAAACAAGGTCCAACTGGACTTTCAGGTTACTATTATTGGGTAAAAAAAAAATATTATGCCCATGATCTGAACAAAGAGACTAACAAGCTAGTAGTTCTTCCTGCAAGTGAAAATAGGAGATGATGCATATAAACACCTTGTTCAACAAAGTAATATAAATGAAACAAGATCCTACTGGACTTTAAGATTACTATTATTGAGTAAAAAAAAAAATAGTATGCCCATGATCTCAAAACAAGCTAGTGATTCTTCCTGCAAGTGAAAATGAGAGATAATGCATATAACCAACTTGACACACAATTCTATGATGCAATCGACAAATTCTATATGCCTCTTTGCTGCACAGATAATTTTGCAATGTAAGAGATAGATATAACCTTTCAAAAAAGCACAATCTTGGAGCAGAAAAGATAATCATATCAAACAAGCGCGCAAGCAACTAGATCAAAATTTTCTCATCCAGATAAACTCTCCAATATTTGATATGCGCACATAGCCATGGCGATTGTGCGCAACGCCGTCGACGATGCATGTATACATGATGCATATATACGAAAATAATATTTCTAATTCATTGTTGGATGACTCCCCAGCTAAAGATAATGAATATACATTTACATTGATGAACCAAGTATAAGACTTCCACTGCATGCACTAAAAAATAAACCAAGTATAAGCTGCTGAGTACATTGATGATCATCCAACTTTTGTCTATTCCCATTGTCCTGCTAAGAATGTATTAGTCGCACAATATACAAAAAGCATAAATTATTAACAAATATAATATTGCAATAATATCTCTACCTTCTTGTTAGAGCTAAGAATTAAGCACAAAGTTTACAGGAAGGAAAACAAGAATAGCACCAGGAGGGCAATTTTCATCAATATAGCATATCAAATCTTGCAAACAGGATATGATGAAAAAAAATTAATAATAATAACTCTAGCAAACGGTGAGCACACTAGTTCATGCATAAATTGGTTTAGGGTCTAGTTGAATTTGAATGTTGTGAAGGTCTTGTGAAGAAACAAAACTATTATGGTAAACGAGAAAAATAACATTTGTATGTATTGGTTATTTATTTTCTGTTGATCTTTCTAATTACTATTTTTGTATGTTGTAGGAAGAAACAAGCTGCACCAAGGCTTAGCTAGTGCTATGGTGAAGTTGTGGGAAAAAAGTACTATTGCAAAGATAGCTATAAAGCGCGGCATACCAAATACATCTAATGAGAGAATGGCCGAAGAAATCAAGGTAATTAGCATGATATAACTTATTGTAAGAGTGCATGTCCCAATTTGATTGGTCCTTTATATGTGAGCAAGAAAACTGTTTAGGTGCTTTGATTCTCAGTTAGTTCCTTAAGCAAGTTGCTTTTTCCTTCTCCTATGGGCCTGAAGCCAGCCCATTTTATCATTAACTATCTTGTGCATGACCTATTTTTTTGTCGCATATGCCTTATTTTCTTAGAAACATTCCCATGGATAACTTTGTTTATGGTTTCCTGGATCAGATTGAAGTGGATAATTTTCATCATTCATTCCTAAATATCCCTGACAGCGTTTCTATATGATTTGGACTTACCTTTTTTTTTAAAACCCATCATTAAGTCCTAATTGAAAACTTTTGAGATGGAACAAGTGTATTAATATTTTTTTACTCTCCTAGTACTTTGTCTTGTAAATTACATTTTTTTTCTTTTCTTTTTTCTTTTAATTTTTTTTCCCAAGAACAAATACATATGTAAAATCATGTGTCAAGTGTAATTTAGTATTCTTCTGGAATTACCTGCTTGGACAATGTGGAATAGGTAACTGTGCAACATAGGTGCTTTGTATTCATGGATCTCATAGTACCCTTATCTATTAGAAAACGAACACCACATGCGGAGGGCCAGTTTTTTTAGAACTGTTTATCTTTGATTGTAGTTGCTTGAATGCTATTAAGATGAGATTGGTTTGCGGGTCTCAGTAATTACCATTCTCAACATGATTTGAAGTCTCAGTTCATACTAAAACAATGATTAACCATAAGATTTGTCCTAGTTTCTTAGATCAATAGCAATGGGAAACTAGCTATGTGAACCTCTCGTAGCATATGAAACTATGATACCTAGACATAATGAGTCCGATGTTTTCGATAAATTCAAACCCACCTCGAATCACAATCTGGCAACAGGAATGAAGAGAACTTCCTTATAGCCCACGAATCTAGGGGAAAACACAAATCAATCTCCTAAAACCATAACAAGTACCTGTTAGGACAGCCGAAATCCGAAAAGATTACAAAAATAGCATTTTGGCTGCACAAAACTGGATTTCTTCCAAAACTTACCTACTTACATTCACCTAGATTTAAATCAACCAACCCAGCTTCTTCCTTAGCTCCAAATCAATCAGCAAGAATATAGAAAAAGCCACCCCAAACAAGGATTATGCTGGTATAGAATTTGGAATCAAAGTTCTAATGAAAATCAATAAAAATCCAATTTCAAGTCCAAAGTCCCAAATTCAGCTTAACTAACTAGTAATCTAGCTAGGAGCTACTCCAATTCAACTAGCCCATGGACAAAATTCCAACAAAATGCTGAATTTAGCTCAAAGTCCAAATTTCTTCAATTTCAATCAAACTAATCTGAAATTTAGAAGAAAAAATTGATCCCCAAGCTCTCCTCTATCAACTAGCCCATGGACAAGTTCCAATTTAGCAATTGGAAAGCCTCACATTAGCTAAAACCCTACGTTGCTGCTACACTGCCGCTGCTGCTGATGCTCCAAATTCCAGCTCGCAGGAGAAAAGGAGTAGGAGATTTAAATTACATCATATATGTTAATAATCGAAATTAGGACATATACAAGCATGTATTAACTGATCAGAACTATGAATAGAAATGACGAATCTAGATCAATAAATATACATTAAGTTGACATAATTTAGAAAAAGACTACAAATTATCAAAAAAGTCATATATCGCCTTTTTAATTCGATCTTCCAATAGCATGCATAATAGTGCTATTGCAAAATATAAGTTTACAAATTCAGCGTAAGTTGTGTATTATAGCATTGTTTGAACTCCTGATGCAGCACTGGTAATTGCATTGATTAGTTTCAGTAGTAAGTAAAACATACTAATTTGAATCTGGCATTTTGTATGCCTCTAATAAAAGATTAATTAGAAATTTCATAGTTACTAGCAAACTTTCAATTAGTTAAGTATACATGCTGAATTAATAGCTAGCCTTAATTACCTGAGTGTCTTTTAAATATTCACCTTTCGTAATTGATAAACCTGATGAAAAGTAGATCAATCTGGTATACAGGGTTGCTCCAACGCTGCATTATAGACTATCTAATTACTGAGATCAAAACAAGCCGCAAAGAAGCAACGTGAAGTGCATATAGATCCGCGGTGAGGGTTTGGAGTGGAAGAGAGAAGCGAAAGGAGAGGGTTTATCGGCGAGGAGATCGGCGGTGAGCGACTCACTTGCGAGTAGCTCGGCGAGAAGAAGCTTAGTTTTGAAGGGCTCGTCGGAAAGAAAATTAGCAATGAGGAGCTCGTTGCATAGCTCACCAGCGAGGAACTTGTCGCCTATGTCGCCGATGAGGAGCTCGCCGGTGAGGAGAGGGTTTAATAATTTTTATTCCTTAGATCTTCATCCAACGGTATAGATTTTTAAAACCCGCTGGTTTCAGGTTCGGGTTTCGAGTTTTTGGTCGGATATGAATATATTTTATATATTGTATAAATAAATAAAAATAAATTATGTATATATATATATATATATAATTTATTCGGGTTTGGATTCGGATAATATTTCGGATATCTATACCTATTGACATCCCTACTTCCTATTACTCTTTTCAATATACAAAAAATACGTACTAAACACTGTAAACAATTCACCGTATTTGAACATGGTGAATGGTTCACAGTGTTCAACTTAACACACGGGTCCCAACCCTACCCGCATGGCGCTGATGTGGTGCCTGCGTGGCAGACCCAGAGCCATTTTTGCAAATTAAATTCTGACAGGACTACTTTTAAAATAAAAATTTGCCAGGGGGCTAAATACAAAAAAAGCCCTTTTTAAAAAATTAAATTAGTAATTTTAAAATTAAATTAAAATATTAATTTAATTTAATTTGTAAATTAAATTAAATTTAATTAATTGGTGGTAATTTTTCTTATTGTCATATAGCTAACCAAACAATGGCGATTTATTTTATCGCCACCATAAATAATTAAATAGTGGCGGTAAACTAGTAATTTAGTGGTGAAGCTAGAATCGTCACTTTAAGTTAATTAATTGGTGGCGATTTTTTTTATCGCCACCATAAATAAGAAAATAGTGGCGACAAAATAGTAATTTAGTGGTAAAAATACCATCGCCACTTTAAATTAATTAATTGGCTGCAATTTTTTTTATAGCCATTATAAATAACCAAATAGTGGCGACAAAATAGTCATTTAGTGGTGAAACCAGTACGCCACTTTAAGCTAATTAATCAGTGGTGATTTTTGCTATCGCCACCATAGGTAACTATATAGTGGCGATAAATTTTGTCGCCATCTTATTTTTGCCACCAATACTATATTTTCTTGTAGTGGTGATAACCTATTTCTACACGATGCTTCGTCTTTCCACCTGCTTACGTCCCAATTAATGCGGTCACAAGGTCCAATTTCACATAAACAAATTGCTTTCATAAGAAAAAATAAGTAAAATAAGATTTCTGCGTACTCTTTTTTTCTCTTTTTTTTTTGGCACATAAGAAAAGTTCATATTTTGAAATTTTTTTATTTTTTTCTCTTTTTGTTTTTAAATTGTATATGGACTGAAATTAGAGTTCCGCGGATTGCAGCGCAGCATCGCGAGGGAAAAAGGAGATAGATTTGGAGTCAATGAGGGGAAAGAAGTGAGCATTTGAAACGATGAAACTGAAAATACAGTTGAACACGTTGCACGGTTTACAGCCCAATGTAGAGAGGCTGCTGCAGATCTATCACGCCCCGAGACCGCTACCAATTTGGTCCGATTCGGGCGCGTCGAACAGACGCCGAATGGACATCACCTTCCCTGTCCGCCCAAGACTAAACAACCCGATTGTGTACAAGAATTTGCCCAGGAATAAAAATTCTATACATACACAATCCACGAAGGGCACAAAAGGTGCCAACAACTAAGAGCAAGAGGCACAAGTATATACAAGTGAGTAAAAGAGAGGTCTACTAACTATTACATCACATTGCATTCATTTACCTCAAATTACATTTACATTTTTTTCAAAATGAATACATGTTTACTAGATAATCACCAAAATACATCAATAGCTCTCCAATTCTCACCTACATAAGTCTCTCAATACATAGGGCAATGCTAATGCAGAATGGAAAGCTACTATGCACTATTACTCGAGCGCGATGCCCTTGCCGCGGTCCTCACACGGCGCGCTCGAACTAGGCCCTGCAACAAAGTGGGGTGAGAACTATTGTCCATAGTTCCCAGTCGGTTCGACCACCGACTCCGCCGATCTCCCCACTAGGTCCGAGTGGGCAAAAGCAGATAGATAGGCAGATAGATATGAAAACTGTAATTGACACGGTAAGAAAACTATGCTACTATGCCCAAATCATGTGTAACGTATGCATGCATCATATAGTAAATAGTTTACTAACATGCCACTATATCCACTAACAATGTCCAATGAGCAAATGTTCAATAACAGTGCTATTCTCTTGTTCAACCAATCCTTGGCGATCCCTTGGGTTTGCCCACGACTCACCTCGCCATCCCGTATGGTAAGGAGACTCACCTCGCTCTCAAACCCAGGACCGTCTGCGGGACATCAACTCTGCCCCTCTCGTACCAAACTCCGGAGTGCACGACGACTTGTGTGGCGCGACCACTACAAGTATAAACAGACTGTGAGTATGATCCATCCTCTAAACTCGAGGATACCTTATCCACTAGGGCTAGCTGTCACTCGGGAATCCATCTATCCCAATGTCCATGTGTAAGCATTTGACTACACTAGGTTCTTGTTCAACGAGTCATCTCTAGGGAGTCCACCTATCCCTAAATTCATATATCACTAGTGTCATTATACACTACATTATATGCCACTCATTTGTTCTTATTCTTATTTACGTGCCACTCATTATGTCACTAAGCCATCATCGAGTCATCTCTTTCCTCGGCACTATAGGATTCAATGTCCAGACCCAATCCTTACCTATCCATTATACCAAGCATTCAACTCACACTATGATATCAATTAGAAAGCATAAGGAATGGAATAACAATGCAATCCTACAATGCATATATGCAAGAGATGCAAGAATCATGGTATACTAAGACATAGAGAGGAACCTGGTTGCTTCAGGATGACACCACTCACCTTTCGACAATGTCGAGGCTCTAAGAACACTTCTCGGCACTTACTACAGTGTCGTCTCGGCCTCCAAGGCGGAAACGAAGCCCAATCGGTCTTGTTTTGCAGATAACTTTTCAATGACTCGACGAGTGCTCAATCCGTCTTCGCCAACGCGTTTAGACACCTAGCAATTAGGTTTAGAGGCCATCAATTGAGATCAAACCTCATCAATAAGCAAAGCCCTAATTTGGAGCCCTAGATTTGCATTTATGCAAAATACTCCATCAAATCTCTAGCTTTAAGCATTAAGCATCTATTATGCATGCTAGGGTTATAATCAAAACATTTCTAAAGGTAAAAATCCAAACCCTAGGTCTCTACCATTGTTGAGCTCAAAAGCTTACCTCCAAGCTTGCTCTAATGGCGAGGAGAGGAAGAAGAGGATGTCCAAGGCCTTTCTCTAGCTTGCTTCTCCTTCTTCTCCTTTTTTCTCTCCTTTATTTCCTTCTTCTCCTTCTTCACTTCAAGAGAGAGGGAGAGAGAGCTTAGAGAGAGAGAGAGAGATGTGTTTGGGTGTGAAAATGAGAGGGAGAGAGGGTGATCTCCCCTCTATACCCCTCACTAATGCAACAATTGCACAATAGCCCCTCCACTCTTATTCTCTCACACAGCCCAAACTAGGCAACTTTCGTGCTCGGGGACCAGTCTGTCCCTGGAGGGACCGGTCCTTGAGAGCAACTCTTGCAGGCAGAGGCTCTCAGGCAGATTCTACGCGTACGGGGACCGGTCTGTCCCGCCAGGGATAGGTCCCCGAGAGCAGAATTCTCAGGACTTAGCCGATTTTTCCTTCTTTTCGCTGGCTGTGCGTACGGGGACCGGTCTCTCATCGCAGGGACCGGTCCCCGAGAGCAACACTTGTGCACAGAGACTTCTTTGCGCACCCCATGCTTACGGGAACCGGTCCCTCGTGTGAGGGACCGGTCCCCGAGAGCAAAAATCTGCCAAGTGCAGATTTTCACCAACTTGCTCTCCGAGGTTCGTTGCAATGCACTTTTTGGGTTTCTGACTTCTTCGGCTTTCCCGAAGCATACACACTCGACAATTAGTCGATTCTGAGCGAAGTCCAACTCTCGGATTTTGAGAATTCACTTCCTTACATCCTCCCCTCCTAAAAAGGAGTTTCGTCATCAAAACTAATCCAATTCCAACATAAACTCAGATTTATACTTTATTCCTCAAACAGGTGAGGATGATGCGATTTCATCTCGCTTTCGAGTTCCCAAGTGGGTTCACGGTCATCGTGATTGCTCCACCAAACCTTTACATAGGGAATCCCGCGGTTCCGCAACCTGCGCACCTCCCATGCGACAATCGACATCGGAAACTCTTCATAACTCAAGTCTTCTTGAAGTTCCGACGATTCATATAGCATTGCATGATCGGGGTTATGGATATACTTGCGAAGGTTGGAGACGTGGAATACATTATGAACGCCTGCGAGTTGCGGCGGCAATGCAAGACGGTAAGCTACAGCTCCAACTCACTCCAACACCTTATATGGTCCAATATACCGAGGACTCAACTTTTTTCGAACCCCAAAATGCTTCACGCCTCTCATCGGTGAAACCTTCAAAAACACGCGGTCGCTCACCGCGAACTCTAGACCTCGACGGCGCTTATCCGCATAACTTTGTTGTTTAGACTGCGCCGTGAGCAATCTCTGACGGGCGAGGCGAACTGTAGCATACCGGATTTTAAAATAAGGGTAAAAATAAAAATAGTATGAGATACTAATTTTATTGGACTTATAGAAATAAAATATAAGTCGGGATCGACTCGTGCGGAAATCGGAGCGAGAATAGAAGACTTTGAATTTTCTATGTGAATCGAGGCTGTTATTTTAGCAGAAAATGCACAGTGTCAGAAAATTTCGAAAATCTGAAAAATATTAGGATTATTTTTATGAGGCTAGATTTAAAGTTTCATGACATTCTGACACCCGAAAGGTGAGAAATTAAATCCGACTGCTATCTGCTAAAGATTACAGTTCGGTAGAGCTTTCGGTATCCAAACGTGGTCGAAACTGAAAACTTAAGATATATTCTTTCTTAGTAAAGAAAACCGAGCCTGGCTGTAAAATTTGAGCTTAATCGAACGTCCAGAAGGGCTCCGACTGTTCCGAACTGCTTAACTGCTAGATGAATAGTATTTTGGGAGCCTATATATATATGTGAACTTGCACTCTTTTCTCTTTGGTGCCCAAACCGAGAGAGGCTTGGAGAGCAAGTTTTTTTTCTCTCTTTCTCTCTTTGTCTCTATGATCTCTCTTTCTCTCTACCAAAGAGAATTAATTGGAGGAGAAAATTGGAGTTGCTTGGTGGTGTAGCAAGCTTGGTGGAGAAGAAGGCTTGGAGTTGAAGCTTCATCTTCATCTTCTCCTTCCTTGGTCTAAGAGGAAACTTGAGAGGTAAGCTTTGATAGCAACAATGGTAGATTGCTAAGGAATGATTTGTAGGCTCTAAAATTGGATTTAGAGGAACCCTTAGGTGCTAAATAGATGCTATTTGCTTGAATCATGAATCAATTGGGTGATTTCTTGCAATAGTAGCATGTTAGGGCTAAAAAATGGGGTTTTGCTATATAAGGGGGTTTGATCTAAATTGAGCCTGTATAAACCTAATTGCTAGGTTTTCTAACGCGCCGGCGAAGTCGGTTCGGCGATACGACGAGGCTACGTGAAGACATTGAAGAAAAGGCCGATTTCGGTACAGATTGCCGCAGCTCGTGGCGTAAGTTTCCAAAAATCACGAAATCAGAATCGTAGCATCGTGACATCACCTAAAGTCTTGGAGCTAAGAGAGTTGGGGGCACAAAGGGTCGCGTGGAGCTCTCGGTGGGCTTGACCTCGCTACAAATGAGAAAATCTTATTTATGTGGATTTAAGTATCGTAAAATGGAAAATCACGCATTTTCATGAAAGATGCATTATTTGTGAATTTTAGAATGCTTGAAATGCTTATGTTATATACAATACATTTTTCGGACCTCTATGTAGTAGAGAGCTTGCATGTGAGACTTATGCATGAATTTAGCATTCTAATTGGGACTTGGAATCATGCTCCATATAGTAGACATGACAAATGTAACATGCCTTGGATATAAATCTCATTTGGACATAAGAGAATATATTAGGCCATAAAGTGGCTTTGGACTTGAGTAACTTGTGAGTTAGGGAGCTAATGTCGTAATGCGACATCGGGCTTGAGCTATGAATGAGTCTAGCAAAGTAATGCCATAGAGAGGCATTAGACTTGAATGATATGTGAATTGTATGTGCATGTTAATATTATGAGAATTATGCTAAGTTGGTAGTTGCATTGGAAAGTGTATGCATGTAGCATTATGAGAACTATGCTATGTTGATAGTTGCATGCGTACGCATTGAAACCATATGTTAGTGGATAGATGCATGTTAATATTTAATTGTGGAATACATGCTAGGTACATATTAGCAATGTGAGATCATGCTAGAGAGCATGCGTATTAACCTACTATTGATAGGGTAAGCTAATGTCATAAAGAGGCATTGGGCTTGGAATTGGTATATTAAGCTAATGTCATAAAGCGACATTGAGCTTCGGACATGTATGAACCTAGTAAATAATGCCATAAAGAGGCATGAAAATTGGAACATGCTTGGATATAGTAATATTCCAGTGTCCTAAAGAGGCACTAGACTTAGTGAATGTTGGAACTTCACTTTGAGACATAGACTAGACCCTTGGGGTTACTAGTGGCTATTCCATGTTAGAGACATGATGACGAGATCCGTGACATGATGACTATGGTTACTTACCATTCGTGCTCATTCGCACATGCTTGTGAGGGTCGCTTCCTACAAGACGGTACTCCGGAGTTGGCCTTTTGCTATGCAGTTCGCGCGTGCGGGATTGAGACGCCTGTAGGGTCGCGTGGGACAGCCTTATTCCAGCTTGGGATGATGTACTACCACGGGCAGCTAGGCGGCGAGGCGCCTGTAGGGTCGTGTGGGACAGTCCCGTTCCTCGAGGGGGAATGTTAGTACTACCACTGGCAGCTAGGCGGTACAAGCTGGACTACCTTGTGTAGGTCCTTAATTGGAAATGGAAATCGACATGGAGCCGTTTTTGTAATAATCACTACTTGATAATATATCGTAGTTGGATTCAGTGGACATTGGGACATATAGTGTACTTGGTCGCTATGATAGTGCATACTAGATATGTTTTGGACACTTAGACATGTAGTATACTGATAGTATTGCTTGTTGCATCATAGTATACGTGGTAGCCATGATAGAGCATACTTGTTATGTATTGGTATTTTGGATTCATGATAGAGTATATGTACTCCATGGTTCATATCTTGTATACTTGTGGCATAGTAGTATAGCATTTCATTATATGCTTTTATTTCCGCAGTTGTTATTGCATTATCTATATCTACTCATGATTTGGACCAAGTGGTGCATTTTGCTAAGGTCAGTAATTGCCCACTGAGAACTATAAATTATAGTTCTCATGCCCCCTATTTTATGTTTTATTTCAGAGCCTTCCACTCCGGGAGAGCCTCGGGATCGCGGGAAAGGAATCGCCTCGGGCTAGCTAGCGAGGGATTTGTCGATAGGTGGTCTGCCTCTCTTTTGATTTTTTTTTTGGAGAGGTCGAGAGTTGTACCATGTGTAGAGACCACCCCTTTTGTATTTTGAGACAGTTGTTGTATCTACTTCATGTTTTATTTTTAGTGGATAAGTTTCCTTTTTCTCTACTTGTTGTTAGAACTTAACTGTATACTTGCTCTGATATCTCTAGATACTCTCTTCTTCTTACTTCCATATCTCTTTTTTTGTAGACGTCTTATATGTGCAGGCATATGGCGGGTCTGGGCACGCACCGGGAAGGCCTATGCCGAGTCCCGGGGCATGACAGGAGCTCCCCACGGTGATACGCTCAGCCTCACAAAGCCTTTATCGGGCAAGTCTTGCAATTAAGCTTTCAACTCTACTAGCTCCACCGATGCCATTCTATACGGAGCCTTCGAAATTGGCGCCGCTCCGGGAATCAAATCAATGACGAACTCGATCTCCCGGTCTGGTGGCAATCCCGGTAACTCCGCCGTAAATACATCCGGAAACTCGCACGCTACGCGAATATCACCAAGTTCGGGGTGCTCCCTTTGAGCTTCTACCATTGTCGCCAAATAGGCCACACATCCACCTTTGATCATTTTCCTCGCCCTCGCCGCCGATACGGTCGCCGCAAAGCGCGAGCTTTTACACGCCCGATATACTAACTCCTCTTGGTTAGGCTCACGAAATGTGATCACCTTGCTTTCACAATCTATAACCGCATAGTACTTGGAGAGCCAATCGATCCCAAAGATTACATCAAAGCCCTACATTTGCTTGAGCACTAATAAATCTGCCGGCATGATCCAATCTCCTATCTGAACTGGACAAGCCAAGCACTCCTCATGCACACTAAATGAATGCTCTGGTGCATTGACCCACCAATAATCTGGGCTATATATGATCTCTATGCCATGAGTTTTTACAAATGATGCACTAATCAATGAATGAGATGCATCTGTGTCAAATAAAAGCTCTAGCTCTAGTGCCTTTGATTAGAATAATACCTGCCACAACATCGTCAGGAACTACAAGCTCCTCCACCTGAGTGGTAAAAATCCGTCCACTAGGTGCTCGCGATCCCGACGGCTGACGCGGTGCTAATGAGCGTCCAGCCGACATAGCTGGTGGCAACCCCGCAAGCTGTCTCGGGGTAGAGAGAACTGATGCCGCCGTCGGTGGAGATGACACCCCACTCGGGCACTCCCGGGCTATATGCCCCGCTTGGCCACACCTGTAGCACTTTCCCTCGCGTTGCTAGCAAGCCGACGGTCGATGCTCACCGCCGCAAATAACACATCGGGAAGGTCTCCAATTCTTTGACTGCTGTCGGGGATATCGAGGGGGTTTCTTTGCATTTGGCGGGCCCCCGGCACCACCCGCCACCTGCTTCTTTCCTTGGTCTCTCGACTCCGCCATAGACTTGCGCTCCTCTCGCACGTAGGCATTGCCATGCTTCGCCCACAATGCCCGATCAAAGACCTCCGTAAAGGTCATAAGCTTGAGGATTTGCACGGCCTCATAGATCCTCGGATGGAGTCCTCGCAAGAACCAATTGGCCAGGTCCCGATCATCTCGAACAACATCTGGGACGCAATCAATGATGTGGGAGAACTCCTGCTTGTAATCTGCCACCGAGCGATCTCCTTGCCTCAACTTGCGAAACTTTTCTTATAGCTTCCGCTTCACCGTGTCGGAGAAGTAATTTGCGAACATTGCCCTCTTAAACTCCTCCCATAGCATAGGCGGAAGGTCAGAAAGCTGATCTCGCTTCACTCGCTTCCACCATACCTTCGCTGCCTTGTGTAGGCAATGGGTGGCGAGGTGCACCTTGTCCTTCTCCAAGGTGTAAATATCATCGAAGAGCGTCTCCATGGTGTTGATCCACGACTCCACCATCGACGACTCCACTTTCTTCCCGTCAAATGTAGGCGGGCTGAATTTCTTGAATATAACGAGAGCCGCAAGTGCATGCTCCCGCTCCGCCTCTACCGTCGCACTATCGGGATTTGAAGTTCCCGAACCGGCCGGCACCGCCGTGATTGGCACAGCCGCGACCGGCTCAGTCGCTGCCGCCGCTACTCCCTCAGCTGCACTCGGCACCACTGCAGGGGGCGCAGGGTGTTCGGCCTCCACCTGGGCCGTAGCCTGTTGCCGCTCTAAAGCCTCTTGGAGCCTTTGAATTTGCTCCCCTTGGCGTTGAATGGACTCCGCCGGTTGCCGCACTACTCCAATAAGCGCGGCCATTTGCTCTCGAAACTCCCCGTCGCCACTTGCTCCGGATTGCACAGGAGCCGCACTCGGTTCCTCGGGCATAGACCTCGTTCGGGGTCGTCCACGAGGCATTGCTTCCTAAAATGAAGCAATTCACATTAGTTACTTAACCAACATACTACCCAATCCGGCGAAAGCAAACAAGTGTATTTATTCTCATTCCAAAGCATAATGTCGTCGGCCGCCGATCACAACACAAGGAATAGAGAACAAATATCAACTTGGATTAGCCCCTAACCACATTAGAGACTTACTACATTAACCCAATCACAAAGCATTCGCTATACTTTGATTCTACATCACTCACGTTTCCTAGATCCTTAAGGTTTTCCATTCCTAAGAGTTTCTAGGTCCATCCTATACTTTCACTTTTAGGCTTTGATACCATTATATCTGTCACGCCCCGGGACCGATCCCTTTGGCTGCTCCGGGCACGTCGAACAGACGCCAAACGGACAGCACCTCCCCTGTCCGCCCAACGCTCAACAACAAGTACAAATCAAGTAGAGAAATTTGCACAAGCGGAAATATATATAATTGGCTTGCACGAGGTCAAGCAATAGCCAAAGTGAAAGTACTAAACTAAACATCATACAAGTAATATGATTAACTTTTAACCACATACATGCATACAACATTTGTATTCTTTTTCATCCTTTAAATCATTTATTTTTACATCACATATTCCCAAAATAGAACTCTTTACATTCTTTCATTTAAACATTTGCATCGTTCATACAACTATACAACTATAATCATCAAAGTACAAAAGATGATATATAAAGGGTATACAATTCTACACCAAAAGGAGCTTTTAGAGGCAATTCAAACAACCAGAAAAAATATGAAAAGTGCCGAGAAAGAGTTTACCGGCGGTTGTTTGCTGCACCCACAAGTGCCGGCTAAAACTCCGTCGGTAATTGTTTTGCTGGCACTTCTTACAAACTGTCGGTAAATATTAAATGACCGGCACCTTAAAGTGCCACTAATAAAAATATATAGTGGCACTCATAAGTGCCAGGTAATTTCTCTTTTTCGGCACTCACAAGTGCCGGCTTTTCTTTCTTTTAGGGGCAATTTTTGCTGCCAGCAAAACTTTAAGGGCACTTGCTAATGCCGGCAATAAATTTAAAATTATTACTCCCAATTAGATATTCTGACAGAGAAAAGTGCCGGCAAAAGTATTGAATTTATCCTAACAGAAAAAGTGCCGGCAAAAGGTTGAAATTTTGATGCATATCGTATATTGTAATTAGATGAATATGGATTAATTCACACATTACCAATGAA
This sequence comes from Ananas comosus, assembly GCF_001540865.1. NCBI lineage: Eukaryota > Viridiplantae > Streptophyta > Magnoliopsida > Poales > Bromeliaceae > Ananas > Ananas comosus. The sequence continues at coordinate 8,310,133 of NC_033632.1, read as the reverse complement.
ATGATAATTTAATTAGCCAAATTAAGTATATCATGTCAACACAAAATGTCATGAAAATTTAGACACATACAAACGTCGACATCGAATAAAATGAAGTACACATTTTAGTAAACATAATCGAGAATATACAAAAAGGTAACTTCATAAAGTTTTAAGAAGTATCATATATTCAATATCCATAATAAACAAAAAAAGACTTAGTTTAGTCCCAATTCTCCAAGTACACATTTTAATCATTGACAAAATAAAGAAAATGAAGTCTTCAAAATAGTCGATCAACAAGTTACTTCATCTTCTTAACTCATAACCAAACCTGCATTAGAAAAAAAAATAAAAATAATTAGCCTATGAAACATAGTATACTTACTATCTCCAACCTACATCTTGATAATAAAATCCTACGAAAAGGAGCTAATCATTTTATCAATCAACACATAGAATAAATNAAATCCTACGAAAAGGAGCTAATCATTTTATCAATCAACACATAGAATAAATAAATAAATAACCACTGTATATGTTTCAACTTTTTACGAGACAAAAAGAGGACCCATGAAAAAGAGTTAGATCGATGAAACTTACATATCTTATTTAATAAACAATATAAGAAAGCATAGATACAAGCAAAAATATTTCATAAACAATCGAAAGTTGGTGTTGATATATACTACAGTTTATCTTAATTACTTATATCCTAAGGACAGATGCTAATTAAAGTTCATATTCATTCCCAATGTGTAATGTCGAAGTTATGCTTTTTCATATAAGTATTTGAGGGACACCGGCGCATCGGAGTGCATGTCGGCAATCGCCGGATCTTGCGGCTACATTGCTCCAGGTATGGCTCAAACCAAGAGTTCAAATTGCTACACATTTTAATTCCTAATCATGCTTTTGTTTACTTGGTTCATGCAAGGCCAATATTCTTAATTAGCCTATGCGTACATAAACTTTGGCAAACACAGTATGCATAAGTTTGATTCATGCTTTACATATATTTGTAGTTTTGGTTGATAATTCCTCCGACGGACAACAAACTATGTTAGATTTCTCACTACATCATCATCAGATTTCAATTTCACCAAACATTTCATACAATAATGTTTGATCAAATGACAGACAACTCCATAGTAATCACCAAGAAGAAAAACTACCCCTTGAAAAAGCAGGAAGTAGAAATGAATACCCTGAGCAGTTAAAAGACTCCGAAGTGCTGTAGTGAGACGCAGAAGTGCCAAAGCCAGCTCCTTGTAGATCTTGTTAACTTTTCTTATAGAAGGTGGAGCAGCTTTTTCCTGTTCCTTCACTTTGTTGTTGGTCATCTCATTCTTTGTTTCCTTCTCTGCCGCATCCAATAGGTTTGATTCTGACGACCTGCCCGTTTTCTTAGTGACAACCCACTCATACGAACTCCCCAGTTTGAACAAACCCGAAATCATAGCATTGAATTTAGTAACCGACATGGTGTTCTCGAAAAGGAGGTACGGAACTACAAAAGGAAAGGATTTCGGTCCGGGAAATATGTTTAAGAAGGACATAAGAATTGGCACGTAACAGATGACCCAAGCAGGCAATTCGGCCTCCGGCACGAACATTGTTAACGGAAGGACTACGCAAAACAATACGAACAAATAAAACGGCAGAATCAACTTCCTTAGGAGAAAGAATAATAGTATCGAGTTTGCCTTCTTCCATATAGATATCTACGAAACAGATTATGTTTAATTTGTTCAGAAGATTTTCAGATGAAGATGTACAAACCTTACTTGGAACTATGTTATAAATTTGATCTGACTGCCTAACACCTTACAGTATTCGAATTGTAAGAAAATTACGTCAAATTTTGTCAGAACTCGACAGTCGAAAAAGATTACGGAACATTCTGTCAGAAAAGTTATAAACACTAATAGCATGACAAATCAAAGATGCTGAAAGGTTAAATGGTAAATCAAAACTTCTAAACATCAAGTGTTCTATGTATTTTTACCAAATTTTTACAGCAAGCTGTATCGATTGGGTAATTCGATCGAACTCGAGGATTCCATACCTTTGATGTTATGATAGATGGAAGGCATAATCGGAAAAGGTGAATCAGACCCGAGTGCCATCGGTGCTGCTGCTTCCGATAAGCCTCGTACGATTCCGGAACTTCGCATAAGACCTTTGGAAAAAAGTGTGTCTAATCAACAAAACTGATCTGATTTCAGAAGAATTTCATGCCAAGGGATGCTCTGGTAGTAATTTTTGAGTACCTTGACATCATTTAAGGAGATGAATTTCCACCCGTTGAGATGAGCGCGAACAACGATATCCATGTCTTCGACTGTGGTTCGCTCGAGCCAACCTCCCGAATCTTCCAATGCTTTGATTCGCCAAACACCTGTCGTTCCGTTAAATCCGAAGAAATTTAGGAATACTCCATTCACTTGTTGCTCCACTTCGAAGTGGTAGCACAGATTTATATACTGAAGACGAGTTAACAAGTTCTCATCCTTGTTTACGAAGCTCCACCGCACTTGAATTAACCCAAGATCCGGATTTCCCTGCAAATAATCTCGAATATAATGCTATATGTATATAAGTATATAACTCTTTTGCGGGATTAATGAGCAGAATAAGTGATTATTTTACCTTAAAATGCAGAATTGTTTGCTTCAGGAAGTCGGGGTTGGGTTGGAAGTCGGCGTCAAATATCGCAACAAATTTGCGGTTCTTAACGTAGTCATAGCTCATAGCGGACTTCAGATTCCCAGCTTTGTAACCGGTCCTAACCAGCGTATGCCGATAAATTATGTCGATTTCTCACTGCTTCCATTTGGAAACTTCAGCCTTGATCAATGTCTGGATGCTGTCGTCGTCTGAATCGTCAAGAACTTGAATCAGAAGTCAATCTTTCGACCAATCAAGTTGGCAAACAGCTGAAATCGATTGCTCGTAAACCTGGTACAGTTAAATCAACACTCACTTGTTCAAAACAACTGTATTGAACTGCAGAAACTGTAAAATTTAGTTCATTACCTCTCTTTCATTACACATAGGAATCTGAACTAGCACCATCGGGTATTCGTACTCCGAACCATCATCTGCTTTGAAAGGATCTCCTTCGATTCTCGGTTTGATACTCTTCAGCTTAATCCAGAAGCACCCAAGGCACAAGATGAGCCGATCAGCCGACTGTATGAGGAAGAGAACGACGCATATATGCGACATAACCTGAATCGGGTACGCAATGTAGTTGGCGCCAAATGAAAGCCACGAAAGGTACGCCGAATGTGTCCACCCTCGAATCTCCCTGCTCTCCGGCAAATACAAATTCGACTTCTGAAAGTTCCATCCATTCCAATGAGCTCGAAGGTGAGAGTGACCAGAGACAGAACCAAGAACCCCCTGATGAACTTGAACGGTAAACCTCCCTTGCTGTGCTTATCACTCTTGGAGGGGATCTGGTGCTGAAGTGTTAGCCTCTTCCTTATGGTTTTAGGAAGAGCGCGCTCCAATAACACACAACGAAAGAGAGAGAGAGAGAGAGAGAGAGAGAGAGAGAGAGAGAAAGAGAGAGGCGAAGGGATTTCGCCGAGGATGGAAGTGGCCTCAATGATGGGGAGCGAGAAGAGCTTGGAGATCTCGTCCAGTGATAGCTTCACTGAGAATGTGATCAATAACAGCTACAGCTGGCAAAAAAAACACTTGTCCTGTAAATCCAGTCCAAATTTACTAAGATTCAATAGTAAAGAGTGAATAATAGATAGCAGATGCATCTTTGAAGTTTACGTTCTCTTTGTTTAGACAAAGAATATTGCGGGAAAAGTCAATTAAAAAAAAAAGAAAAGGGGAAAAAAACACACAAAAGCAGAAGAACAGCTACTTAATTACCACAGCCATAAGAGCAGATCCGGAGAGTCCTCCGAGAATGGATCCTTTGCTCCCCGATCTCAAATCTACGACAAACTGACAGGGTAAGTGATCAATCGCTCGAGCAAAATAAACAAACACAACAAATGAAAAACAAGAAGGGGGCGAGAGAGAGAGGGGAAGAGAGAGGAGTGAGTGCGCACAAGCGAAGAGGCCGCCGCCGAGGAGGAGGGTACCTTAGGGGGGGGATGTGGTGGGGTCGAGGTCGGCGAGGAGCTGCGCGCCGCAACGGCGGAGGCGGCGCACGACGTTGCGGCGCGGAGGAAGGGGAAGGAGCGAGATGGTGCTCTTCCGGTCGACTACGACGAAGGGTTTGAAGCATAGACGAACCAGAGACGAAGGGTGATGCTGGGATATAGGATATGGTGGTGTTCTGGTTGGGGAGTGGAGGAGGCTGGGTTTTTTCTGAAGATGGGATAAGAGACCTAGGGCGCGCGGACGAGAGACCTAGGGCGCGCGGCGTAAGGGTTTTTTTTGCCTTGCGCGCGAAGCTAAAATTTCCCACTTGCCCATTACCGGTGATTTTTTTGGGTATAATTTTGATGTGACCTCACAACTTCTCAAAAAATTAAAAATAAATTTAATAATTACTTAATTAAGGGTAGTTATTTAAAAGTGCCCTTAATTACTAACTATTACTGGCATTTTGTACAAGAGCCATTAAAAAAGTGTCACCAAAGATGGATTTTGGTGTAGTCTACACAAAATATAACTAACACGGGTGGTCCCTGTCAATGGCGCGATACCTTTATTGCGATCGTCGGCCGGCTCACTCGGTCGCGGCTCTGTGAAAATAGTGAGGTGAGAACTACAATAAAGTTTCCAGTGGGTTCGGCCGCTGATCTCGCCGACTTTTCCACTAGTTCTAAATCAAGTATAATAAAAGAATAGATAGATAGTGGCCAAACTAAACAAATGCAGCTAATATACCTGAACAAGATATAATCAATGATTATGCTCAATAGAATGCTCATGATGAATGCAAGATTACTTTCCAATTCCCGGTCCTTTTGGCTAACCCGTGGGTTTCGCCTCAACCAACAACTTACCAATTCCGATCCCTACTATCGGGCCCTAAGCTTCCTCCCGACTGAACCAATAGACTCACCAACCAAATCCCTATATCGGGCCCTAAGCTTCCTCCCGACGGGACCGTCCTCTGGGAAACACTAACCCAGTGATAACAACTCTGAAGCTCATCTCTCGAGGGAGAGCTACTGCCCTTAGAGCCAAGAGGCGAGTATGATCAATCCTTAACTTTAAGTATACCAAGTTCAATCCAATCCTTCACTATAAGGATGCAATGCTCATATGACCTTTAACTTTAAGGTTGTTATGTCATAATATCAACTATCTCATTTTATGTAAGGTACCGGACTTCTAAAACTATGAAGTTACGGTGTACATTTAAATGGCTCCGGTGAGGTTGCGGCGGAATGTAACATACCGGATTTTAAATATAAAAGTGAAAATAAATAAAAATAGTATGAGATACTATNGGAAAAACAAAATGTATTAAACTTGTAAACCCTAATGTGATGAGATTGTAATCTGGAAGTAAAAATGTAAATAGGAACTGTGATGTAAAAGTGAATGAATGCTTGTAAAAGCTAGTAGTTTATGTATTTGATACTTCCTTATGCAATCTTGATTGATATCCGTTCCTGGTTGGAACATATCTATATTGTTTGGATTGCGACGCCTTGGACGTACTGGGGAGACTCTGTCCGCGTACAAAGGAATCCCCGGTCCGTTCGGCGGTCTGTTGTCGGCGCCGCGGCCCGGTCCAAATAGGCGGTTGGTCGCGGGGCGTGACATTTTACTTGCATTCTTTAACTTTCATTAGTGTCACTTACACTACTTGTTCTTTATACTCATTCACATGCATTCATTAATGCCACACACACTAAGTGTTCAACTCTAGCATTCAAACTTTTTGGTATCACTCTATGTGTTTACTAATGCCACACAATCCATATGTCATAATGTCATTTTTTTCTTTACCTCATCTAAGTCTTTGTCACCATTCATGCCTACATAGGGTTTCCACTTTGTTCAACATTCTCATATGTATCTTTATACTACAAGTATGCAAATAATATATCTCAATCAACCCTACAATGCATGAAAATACTATACATACATATGCTCAAAAATGACACTTTAGATATAAGAAAAAATTCAATGATTTCGGAAAGCACCACCCACCTTGTATGGTTGTAAAGGTGTTACGGTTCAAATCTAGAAATTTTTAGCCGCCTATTCTCTCGCTTGCGGCAAAACGAAGCCAAATTAGGCTTTTTCCCTAGTATCATTATGTAGACTCGTCGGATCGGTGAACCGAGTCCATAAACGAGTTAGAAATATCTCCAATTTGGTTTCTATAAGGTCAATTTGCCTTTAAACCAACTTAGGGCAAAAGACCCAATTTTGGTGCCTTAACAATATCATATAGCCGATTACACCATTTGATCTCTAAAAGAAGCAATAGCAAGCTTGTTCAACCTCTAGGAACTCATATAGAACCATTTCTAGGTCATTCAAACCATCCCTAGGGCATATAGACCAAACCCTAGAAATCCACCATGAGTACACATGAAGAAAACATGGTTTTCATGTGTTCCATGGCCTCTACTAGATTTCTACACTTGTAAGAAGATCAAATCCCAAAGATTTATGGTATAAAACCAAACCCTAACATCAATCTTACAAGAAATCTTACCTTAGCCCACTAGCTTTCCAAAGTCCACCTTGTAGGAGAGCTCCCAAGCCTTCAAAAGCTCCAAAATCTCCTCCAAATCCTTCTCCAACTCCTCCAAATCCACCTTGGGAGAGTTCTCTAGAGAGAGAAAGCAAGAAATGAGAGAGGGAAAGGTGTTCTCTGCTGGCTGTGAATAAGAGAGAGGGGTTGGGGGTATTTATAGGTTGCTACATTTGCAAATAAACCCACCCAATATTCATATTTGCAGTAGATCAAATTCTGCTGCGAAGGACACTTGGTACTGGTACTAGATATTTTATCACCGGTTACACGATTACGCACAGCCAAACCTGAGAGCTGCCATCTCGGGTAACAGACTTTGTACCGGTTCAACAGCCTTTTTTTCCTCAAACCCAAGAGCTACTTCTCTCGGTCTGCCTACTGGTACCGGTACACCCCTGGTGTTAAACCGATTACAAAGCTCGAGAATTTCAGTTTTGTATTGTTTCGATTCCAATTCGGGCCGAGTAATGCTAAAACCTTTCTAACTCACTTGGAACTCAACTTTAACCCTTCCAATATTGTTGGAATGTTAAATGGACCTTATCCAACAGTTCCTCTCGCACACTTTAGTCAATTTGACTAAAGTTCGATATAATCTACCGAGTTTCGGTATATTACAGGGTTGATGTTTGGATCTAAATGCTTAACATTTTAAGTTTAATTAGTAATAAAAGTTAGTAGTTATTATTTATGCTGTTGATATCCAAGCTTTTGTTGAATCTATTCAAGTCTGTTTCCTCGTGCGACATAGCGCAGGTAACAATCTGTATGGGAGATTACTGATTAATTGGAAATGTAGCCGAGATCAATGGTAAATTCTAGGGCGCAATGGATTATCACATAACCGATCGATCAGACGCCCACGTACACTCATGCTATTCCAGGTGAAAAGAAGAGGCCGGACAGCTGCCAACCAAAGATCAGGAAGATTTGAGGAGGCAACAGCCAGCCAAAGATCAGATAAGAAGACCTCTGCATATCTCGTTTTTTGGTTCGAATAAACCGCAACATAGAAATCCAAAGCTGCTTATCTCTCATTCTGACAATTCCCAAGTCTCAGAACTTTATACATATCATAAACAGGCATCACAAGTTACACAAACCGGATTAAAGACGGCGTGCCTTCTTCGACTTCCGACAACCACATTACATAGTTAAGACTGCAAAACAAAACGCAACAGACTGATCGACAACAACCACACCATACGTATATACTAAGAATATATCGCTATTCGAGATTGTACTGTTCACACTATCACACCTCTTTACTTGCTGATCAATTCATTAAACAAAGACCCCGGACATGGAAGCGGGTGGTGCGAGCTCGGTCTCTCTAAGCTCCGTCTTCAGGCCCTTCCCAGCAGCATTCGCCAGCGGATGAATGCCGGGGTCAGGTCCGCTCATGTACTCCCTGTTCTTCCTCTCCTTTTCAAAGGACACTCCAAACCGCTTCTCAACATCTGAGAACAAAATATGTATGGTAATCTCAAGAGTCGACTCCTAGTTAATGTTGCCATATCAATATCTTCATGAGCGGCGTATACACATGTATGTATAGACAAATAAAGTAATTAAGTATATATCTTCATGCACCTTCGGCGAGGTCTTCGCGAAGCTGGCCGTCGCGGGTGAGTGCCATCATGAGTTGGGGGATTCCAAGCGGCAGCGCATCCCCGCGGTCGACTTGCCAGAAGTGGATGGTCTTGCCGTACGTCTTGGCAACCTTCTCGAGGTCGCGGCGCTCCACGGGTCCGGGCACGCCGGGCAAGAAGAGGTAGCCTCCCCGCACCTCGTACTCGTGGGAGTGCCACAGCGGCTTCTCGTCGTCCGGAAGCGCCAGAAAGAGCGGCTCCGTCACGATGTACTCCACGCCGATCAGACGAGCGCTGGCGTCAGGCGAGTCGAAGATGAGGCACTGCCGGACGTCCTCATTAAGGTGCGCGCAAAAGTGGTGGGCCTCCACCTTGTTGAATATTGAATTGAATATGCACATTAATTTAAAGCTCTTAACAATTGTAAAAACTATAACAATAATTAAGAAATTAAGTCCCAATAAATGTAAGGCCCAGTACTGCATCCATTATCTCATTTAATTAATTGCCTCCGATATTTAAATACACATCTCAGGACTTTGACAAAATTTTGAAGAGAAATGTAAAAGACAAGCAGTGAACATAAATGATTGAAACGATCAACATCTATGGCAACTTATAAAGTCCTAATTTAACTCAGATCGCTATCAAATACTTTCAAACCCAGAAAGGGGTAGCCCCTTGATTAAATTTTGTTTGAATATATAAACATTTTATTATTTAAGAAAGCGGTCTTGTTTGGTACCGTTGCCCTTGTTTTTTCTTTTATCTTTAAATAAAATTTCTATATATGGAAGCGTGGGAGAAGAGGATAGATTTGCCTAAATTCAAAGTATTTATTCGACAATAAAAAATATCCAGCCCATGATCATCATGGGGGATCCAACAAGATCGAGATGCAGAAATAAAATAATTTTCTTACCTTCAAGATTTCGGAGTTCTGTAACAATTTTAAAAAAGAATATTTTCGCAGGCATATCAAATTATATTTATATAAAATCAAAAGATCGGCAAAGAGGCCGAGCGTGGGTTTTAGCAAATCTACTTTATTCACTCCACAAGTTCGTAGGCCTTGGCATATTAGGACTATAATTAAAGGGGGATCTAAAAAGAGCATACTAAAGTTTCTTGCAATAAAATAAATCACTCACAAGTGAAGTACGCTATTCTAATTAATAACAAATTATGACTAATTATTATCAAGAGCATTAAAATGGCGAAGACTTAGAACTCCGGCCGGATCCTATATAACTTGCAATTACAAAGATATGAATTATTTCGGAATAACTTATTAGAGATACTTCATGCATGAGATAAAGAATAATAAGAAGAAGAAGAAGAAGAATGAACTTAATTATAGAGGAGGAGGGAGACAGACGCATGTATATATGCAGCAGCAGCACCTGGCGCGACATGTCGTGGGCGTAGAAGTGGAAGGCGCAGAGGTGCTGGTGTATGCTGTTGATGGGGGCGAAACCCTGGATGGTGCCTGTCGCCGTCTCCAGCAGCGCCGTCCCCGTCTGCGTCGGCTCCCCCGGCACCGCCACCTCCGCATGGCTGCTCCTCGTCGACATAATTAATATTCAACAGAGATCGACGGATCCTGGTATCTATATATATATATATATATATCCTGTTGTTGTTCTTACTTAATTAATAGTCAGTTATTAATGTTCTGTCTTTCTTTTGCCGGCCGGGGATGGCTGCGGCGTTTGAGATGAGCTTGGTTTCGTGCGGAGCAGACGCGTGGAGTTACAGAAGCGAATACGTGCCCTGCTCTGCTTGACCGGGATGGACAGCGGCTGCCTGGCTCCAAATTGAATTTCTGGGCTTTAGGACAACTGTCCGTCCTCTCGCACACTTTTTAAAAGTGGATGAGGAAATATTTGCCTGCATCGGTCAGTGCGTGAAGGCATTTTGTTTTTACTACAATTTTTATATGAAAAAATTTATCTAATTTTAAACTTTTGCAAATATAAATTATTTTTTTTTTATTTTACAGATTTAGGCCGGATTTTCTGTCCTTTGACGAAAATATCCCTTATCTCCATACACCTCTCTCGTATTCGCTCGGATACGTATATCTTAATGTACGACACTTGGGAGGACATTAAATGCATCCCACGCGTTGTTACACAACCTCTCAGTCATCGGAATACAAACCAAATCGGCCCCGTTATTCGCCGGCCCCCTTGTTTGCTGTTCGGTTTTTAGAAATTAATTATATTAAAGCTATATTTGAAAGATTTCACGGCCACAACGAGAATAATAGTGCCAAGCGAAGGTGCAAAGCGAAGAGAAATAGTACAACAACCCTTCTAACAGTGTAGCTTGCACCTCATACCAATGCAATCTCCACCGCTCACAGTGCAATGCACTCGGTCAATCTTCTCCCTTACCAGGGCAACATTCTACTCTCCCGTTATGTCACGGGGTTAGCTTTTTCGCCTTGAACATCCCCGCGCGGCGCTCAAGTGTCGCACACCCGAGCCAGCCCTCTCGAGTCCTCTCCACGAACAAGTCTCCAAGACTTAACAGCAGAATACCAATCCAAGCATTTTGCCAAGCTTGCTCCTCCGCGAGACTTACAGCCCGACCCTTCGCCTGTAATCGAACCCCTCGTCGGACTCCTCGAGTTCCCAACGAGCAACCCCAATACCGAAGTTGGCCACCAAGCTAAGTGCATCCCGTCTTGCCAACCGATCTCTCCTCGAGAGTGCTTCATAACCGAATGCCTTGTTGCCTTCATCACTAGCCCCAAGGACATTACAAGTTCTCCCCAACTTGTTCCATTATGAGTCTAGCCAAGCGTCTCGCCTCCCACGCGTTTCGCTCCCGTGACTTAATCCGCACGCCTCCAGCGTCAAGGTCCAAGCTTCGCAACATCGCATGCTACGAAGGGCACTCATAAACATATGTTCCTCACCATTGTGCCTCATGCACCTGACAACGTCCATGGCCATACCGCAAACGCGGCCTACTCGCTCGGTCCAACGGCATACCTCTAAAAAGTCCCCCAAGTGTGCGCCACAAGCTCGCCTGTCTTCCAATGCTAGTGACTTAGCGTGACACCCCGCACTTCCGTGCTTCGCACTTCCGTGCTTCGCATCTAACCGGTACGACTCTCGTGTCCCATCGCTCCTGGCAAGGTAGCCAGCAAGTCCACACCGTGCTTCTCAACTGTCCACACGACCCTCGCTTTACCATTGGGCTCCGCGCCCTCGACTCCCATAGGTTCGCCTCATAAGGCCCCATACAAACGAACCGGCCTCACTCCGCATCGCTAGCCACTAGCCCCGTCCTTGGCTCGACCACGCCTGGCCGTTCACACCATTGGTCCAGTCCATCAAGGTTCACTATACGGATACCGATACCGCTTGTCTCATTAGGTTCCGCCCCTCGAATCTCGTAGACCTCCCGTCATACGAATTCTCCCTCGGCGTGCCTCCTTTTAGCGCTCCTATTGAGTTCCGCCTCATTGGCCTTCGTGGGCGCCGCGCCCCACGAATCCCGGCTAAGCACACTTGCCTTCGCGAGCCTTGTCCTTTACAGAGGACCATCCGTCGCTAGACTATCCCTCATCCGCTCGTATGCTCCACTATAGAGATCCAAATCGGCATAAAGTAGCGCAAACGATCCTAGGAGAAAGCCTCCCGGTATACCCCGCTCCGTAATGTCGTCGACCTCTCGCATCTCCGACATTACACTAGGCCCGTGTCCCTCCAACCGTCCAATACCCGGTCACACGGAACGCTAGGCTTGGCCACTCCGCTAGCCAAGGGACGACCCATGTCCTATGGGCCGACGAGGGAGTCGGGGCTACTTACGAAGTGTCCACCCCTCCTCTATATACCCAACGAGGCATCCACCCCTTTGGTACCCCGGTGGTACAAAGGTGCTCACCGACGGGTACGTTTTGAGCCCCCGCATGCGGCACCTATTTTCATGTCATGGCACGGGCCATTGCTAGGGAATTACCTCTGTTGATTTGACAGCGACTCCATCCTGATGGAACGCCTCAACTCCGCAACTCCATAACTTCGTCAACCCAAGTGCCTACCAAATGTGGCCCCCAAAGGTGTCACGGTCGAGTCCCAGCGATCGACCCGTGACAGGCTCCCCCACTTGAACCATCAACGTCCTCGTCGATGCTCCACCACTTCTTCAAACTCCGTTGCTAGCAATACTACTCTTCCAGACTAGAGCCACCCACGGCCTTGGCATCACATGCCACACTGACCTACCTTCGAGTTCGTCTGCTCAACAACGCTTCTGAAAAGCCCATTGGTCCTCCTCGACCATCCACTCATATACATGTTCTGTCCCTCCCTGAGTTAGAGCTCCCCAGCCTTGGTGCCTCGCTCGCACCACACTAACTCCTTCACGGAACCAGAATTCAATACTGCTAATCCCTCGGATTACAAGGTTCTACTGACACTCCTTCATACTTGGTTCTCTCCATCGGAGTTACTCGGCCTCAATGCCCACTGCGCCCTGACTTAACCAAAGTTCCTCGAGTCCAGTAGTGTCACGCCCCGGGACCGACGGAGGCCCTCCCGGTAGCGTGCCCAGACCCGCCATATGTCTACACATATAAGGCGTCTACAATAAAAGCGGAAGTAAAAGCAAGAAATAGAACAAATAGAATAAATAGCAACTAATGATATCAGAGCGAGTAAAGTTCTATCATCTAAACCAGAGTAAAAGAAACATAACTAGACAANGGGTCTGGGCACGCGCCGGGTGGGCTTCCGCTGGGTCCCGGGGCGTGACACCGAACTGGGCAGTTTTCGCCCAGAGGGACCGATCTCTCCCCAGCAGGGACCGGTCTCTCGCTGCGAACCCGAAAAACCAACGTTCGGAAAACGGTCTCTCCCTGCGCGGGACCGGTCTCTCACTGCGTAGGCGCGCTCGGGGACCGGTCTCGCCTGCCAGGGACCGGTTGCCTCAAGGCTGCCGCAACACTGCTCATTGGGGGACCGATCTCTCCTTTCAGGGACCGGTCCCCGAGAGTAAAAACTCTCAAGACTTGTACAGAATTCTAGTTTTCGAATTTTTTAGGTCGAAAAACATTCTACAACCCTCCACCAAGTGTGGAAAAGCTCGAAATACATCCAAACACTCGAACCTCGCAATTTGCAAAGGTCCAGTGTGTTACAAGTAGCCAACCTTTTAACTCCATCTTGTGGAAATAGTCCTCCGACTAAAACTTCTCCTCTGGGATTTAAGGTCATGTGTTCATCTCCCTTGGAACATAGGGGTTAGACTCCAAACGCCCCTCGTCTTGGAGCTCTACACGCGAATCAGCCCGCTGCTCGTCTTCGCCTTTGCCCCTTAACATACCTTAATAACATCAGACTTCATGCCTCCCCTAGGCACTAACGACAGATCCTCGATCCGACGTTCCCAGTCTTATACGGCGAGTCCCTGCACTTGAACTCCCGCTTCATAGTGTTCGGCGAGTTCCTCCACTCGAACTCCCGTTGCATAGTATTAAAGATTTTCATCTTATTGAATCTTATAGGTACAACTCTTGTGGGTACTAGTGCCATTCTTGCGCCTTCTCCGCAAACAACTTTTGCCACCCCAATGCCTCCACAATCACACAACGTCGAGCTCCCCCATGGTCTCCTCAAGCTTTCAAGTCTTTCGTCAGGACTAACTGGCCTCGACTACTTTCTGCTTTACTTGCTTTACCACGAACTCTTGTCATGCCTCTTGACTGCTTTGCATTTCGACTACTTGTTGATGCATGGCACCTTTAGCCTTGTCCCACAAGTCGCTCAAGCCCCTCTTCATTAGGCTCTCGCGGAATTCCACTTTGATTCGCAATCAAAGTCTTCGGCCAAGTTCGAGCCTACATGACGCCTTGTCTCTTTTCGCTCGCAACTTGCCATATCCCAACTCTAGGGAAACCACCCTTATGATTGATCGCTGAACGGAATTCAGTTCACTCTCTGCTTAGTCTGAACCGCAAGTCTGGTTGCTACAGTAATGTCGCTACCCTGCGCGCACCGCCCTTACAGAACTTCGATACCTCGACCTTTCTCGCAGTTGCGAACTGTCCATACTCCAACCAGCACCATGATCCCGGGTGAATCCACACACCGCTCAACCCGACTAAGGATGTCTCATCCGTCCAACTCGTGGGCACATTATAAAGAGCAACCGATCTCCACATCGGCCTTCTCGCACCAAGAAAAGTACTAAGCTCTCTCGCAATCCTTGGTCCCCTTCACAACTTAGTCCAACGCCTAGTTGTTACTACCATGGATTCGTCTGCCTAGACTTCCAAATTGAGCTCCACGAAGCGAACTCTTTTACCACATGTGTTGTATCCCACTTCCTGTCATAGACGAGCTCCTTCACCGAGTCATTGCACATGGGAACACTTAATGACCAAATGTGCTCCCCCACTCTAAGTCGTTCCCACAAACAAGCGCACTCAGACCCCATCGGCATTCTCAATGCCCCACATTTCGCTCTGCTAGTTCCGGCTCTGCCACAACCTTCACTATTCCCTTAAGCGAAACCCATGTCATCCATCCAATGGGTACATGTATGCTACCTCGAGCCACCAACGCTGTCACCGCTTTGCTCGAAGCTAGCCTTATCACCTCACTCCGAGAGTTAAAGTTCCAACCTCAATCCATACTTTCGCACAAGGATGCCTTCTCTTTCCATCTCATGGGCACACTCCAAAGAGTCATCGACCTCCCTGTCGATCTTCCTTCACCAAGAGAGAAGTACTGGTCCATCGAGTAGCCCTTTGGTATTCCCGCAACTTTGGTCGAAGCTGGTCCCAACGAAGACTACTGCCCGTCAGACTTCAAACTCAGCATACACAAAGTAAACTCTTTCGCCAAGTATTACACCGCCCAATCCATATCCTTTCAAGAAGCACCATCGTCAAGGATTCACATTTGAGAATACATCTCCACCTTATGTACTCCCCCACCTTGAGATGTAAGCACCTCTGCACAACTCAGGTTCCTCGGGCATTCGCAATACCCAACTCCACGGCAACACCAACCACGGACTGCAAACTGATTCTTCATAATCATTGCCCCGTCGTCTGCCACACGACTAAGGTCTTAACCATTTCTCCATCCTGAGAATGACTTGGAAATCCTCACAGGGTACCGACATGAACTTGACTTTCACCCCACCACGAGTCCACACCAACAGGCACCTCCCTCGCAAGGCCCGCAATAGTCTGGGCCTCCCAGCTCATCGCTGTTATCTGACTCTCATCCATGCGTAGTGCAAGTCCGAACCACCCGGCTTCACCAATCGCAAAGAATTCGTGGGTAGCACCAATATCCATCATAACTCAACTCCGCATCTCTCACAAGCAAAGTGTTACCTCGATGCATAGTCGGCTCCAAGTACCTTCGTTAGAGTGACTCTACTCACTCCAACTTCGCTGCCAAGGTTGCACCTTTCGGCCAAATTTCCATCCCAAAAGAGCTCAACATAGCTCTGATACCATTTGTCACGGGGTTAGCTTTTCGCCTTGAACATCCCCGTGCGGCACTCAAGTGTCGCACACCCGAGCCAGCCTTCTCTAGTCCTCTCCACGGACAAGGCTCCCAGACTTAACAGCGGAATACCAATCCAAGCATTTTGCCAAGCTTGCTCCTCCGCGAGACTTACAGCCCAACCCTTCGCCTGTAATCGAACCCCTCGTCAGACTCCTCGAGTTCCCAACAAACAACCCCAATACCGAGGTTGGCCACCAAGCTAGGTGCATCTCGTCTTGCCAACCGATCTCTCCTCAAGAGTGCTTCATAACCGAATGCCTTGTTGCCTTCATCACTAGCCCCAAGGACATTACAAGTTCTCCCCAACTTGTTCAATTATGAGTCTAGCCAAGCGTCTCGCCTTCCACGCGTTTCGCTTCCGTGACTTAATCCGCACGCCTCCAGCATCAAGGTCCTGGCTTCGCAACATCGCATGCCACGAAGGGCACTTATAAACATATGTTCCTCACCATCGTGCCTCATGCGCCTGACAACGTCCATGGCCATACCGCATATGCGGCCTGCTCGCTTGGTCCAACGGCATACCTCTGAAAAGTCACCCAAGTGTGCGCCACAAGCTCGCCTGTCGCCCAATGCCAGTGACTTACCATGACACCCCTCACGCCCATGCTTCGCACTTTCGTGCTTCGCATCCAACCCATATGGCTCTCATGTCTCATCGCTCCTGGAAAGGTAGCCAGCAAGTCCAACCATGCTTCTCAACTGTCCACACGACCCTCGCTTTGCCATGGCGCTCCGCGCCCTCGACTCCCATAGGTTCGCCTCATAAGGCACCATACAAACGAACCGGCCTCACTCCGCATCGCTAGCCACTGGCCCCTTCCTTGGCTTGACCACGTCGGGCCGTTCACACCATTGGTCCAGTCCATCAAGGTTCACTATACGGATACCGATACCGCTTGCCTCATTGGGTTCCGCCCTTGAATCTCGTAGACCACCCGTCATCCGAATTCTCCCTCGGCGTGCCTCCTTTTAGCGCTCCTATTGAGTTCCGCCTCCTTGGCCTTCGTGGGCGCCTGTCACGCCCCGGGACCCAGCGGAAGCCCGCCCGGCGCGTGCACAGACCCGCCATATGTCTAAAACATGCAAGGCGTCTAAAACAAAACGATGGATAAAGCAGAAGAACAACGAAGTCTATAGATCTCAGAGCAAAATGCAACTAAGTTCTACAATAAAGGGATAAACATAAAACTGTAAATTCACTAAGAAAAAGTATAAGGTAAAATAAAAAAAAATCCCATAACAAGTGCTAAACTGAATACATGGGTGGTCTCTCTATACATGGTACCAAAACACTCTCTCACCAAAAATATAAAGAGAGTAGACCACCTAAGAGCAAAAGCGAGCTCCGCTATCTAGCTATGCGACTCCCTTACCGNGCGAACATAAGTCGCATAGGCTAACTCCGGAGTGCCGGCTTGTAGGGAGCGACCCTCACAAGCATGTGCGAATGAGCACAAATGGCAAACAAGCGTAGTCAACGTCTCAAGTACTCAATCATCATGACTCTAACATGGTAATAGTCACTAGCATCTCAATGATCTAGTTCTAGGTTACAATGAGAAGCTCCAATCATTCACTGGGTCTTGTGCCCCTTTATGACACTTAGACATTTCGATGTACAAACATATTCCAATTCTCTCAATGGCCCTATTCCCTAGGTTCACACAAAACACGAGCTCAATGCCGCTTTATGACATTAGCTCACAATCTTATATGTCAATCTTGTCATATGCCTCTTTATGGCTTACTAAGATTCCTTA
The DNA here is from genome assembly GCF_001540865.1 of Ananas comosus. Classification (NCBI taxonomy): domain Eukaryota; kingdom Viridiplantae; phylum Streptophyta; class Magnoliopsida; order Poales; family Bromeliaceae; genus Ananas; species Ananas comosus. Next base: position 8,292,558 of record NC_033632.1, on the reverse strand, counting down.
AGTCTCAAGTAAGAATAACTTAAAATGCATGAAGGTAATGCTCACTTTCACAATAGGAAATATGATTCCAAGTCTCAATAGGGTGCCCATCATATACAAGTCTCACACGGTAGCCCTCTACTATATAGGGGCCCGAAATTTCTTACACATATTATAGGCATGTTAAGCATCCCAAAATTCACAATAAATACATTTATCATGAAAATGCATGAATTTTACTCTACAAGCATAAAATATAAGATATGAGAATTTCTCATATGCCAGGCTAGGTCAAACCCACCGAACCGTCGCGTGCTCCCTCGATTCGCCGAACGAGGTTGTCCACGAGTCTCAAAATACCCTAAAAGTATCGAGCGAAGAGATACACGGGCATTACGATCAACTATAAGATTAAACTTTAACAAACTTGGCAAAAGAGCTAAAACTCACCTAATGTGTGGGAAATCTCTCTCAAGCTCCAAAAGAGAGCTAAATCCCTTCTAATCCAAGCCCAAGGAAGGTTCAAATCCAACCAATCTAGTCTCAAAAGTCCTAGATCAAAAAGCCCCAAAAATCAACCCTAACACCCATTCTAAGGTTCCATATGGTAAAACCTACCAAATCAAGGATCAAAGGATAGAATCCAAGTACTAACCTCCCAAGATGCGTCCAAACAAGCTCCAAATCTTCTAGGGTTGAAGATTGGTCCACCACCAAGCTCTACAAGCAAGCATCCAAGCCAAGCAAGGGTGGAAAGGGGAGAAAGGGGTTGAGCTCCAAGCTCCCTCAAGCAAGCTCCTCTTCTTCTTCTCCTCCTTCTTCTTCTTCTTCTTCTTCTTCTTCTTCTTCTCTCTTAAGAAGGTGTAGGGTGAGGCTGAGAAATGAGGAGGGAAGAGAGGGAAATGGCTAATAAGCCCATCTAGTGTAACAAAATTCGGAGAGGTCCCTCAAAAACTCAAATTTACATCAGCCCGAATGTAGCACACTGGACCTTTGCAAATTGCGAGGTTCGAGTGTTCGATTTGTATTCCGAACTTTTCCACACTTGGTGGAGGGCCGTCGATGGTATACCGGCCTAAAAGTTCGATCTCGAGAGCTTTGGCAGAGCCCTGAGAGTTTTTACTCTCGGGGACCGGTCCCTGATAGGAGAGACCGGTCCCCCNCTAGGAATGAGCCTTTCCCACGGCAATCCACTTCGGCGCCCAATCCCACACGACGAATAAGTATCGCGATGGCCATCTCCGGAGTACCGGTTTGTAAGGAGAGACCCTCACAAGCATGTGCGAATGAGCACAATGGCAAGCATGCGTATAAGTCTGTCTCAAATCTCATGTCCTCATGTCTAAACCATGGAATATATATAGCAACTGTGTCAATGGCCTATTACTATATCATCATGTCTAAAATATGGAATATAGTCGATATCCGATGGCCTATCACTATGTCTCTATATTGAAATTTCATAGTTTACTAGTTTTAAGTTTCCCTTTATGGCGCTTTTGTTCAACGAGTCCAAGCATGATAATTATGTGCATGAATACATAATTTTAATCATCTCCCTTGCATGAGACAAATAACCAACTAGCAAAAATAAACACTTCCATATGCATGTTGCTTACCCATAGAACCCTACCATATAGAGCGAAATTTTTATTATACATAACGTATGCATTTTAAGTGCTCTAAAATTCACATAAATCCTATTTCGCATGGATTTGCATTCGAAAAAACTTTACGACAAGTATAGAAAGCATAGGGGCCATTTTGCCCCGTTTTCATGAAGCCAAACCCACCGAAGTCGTCGCAACTCTTCGTAACCTCCGACGAAGTTGCCCACTACTCTCCTAGCACCCTAAAGATATAGGAACAAGGGTTAAACGAACCTTACGATCAACCCTAAGCTCAAACAATAAACAACAAAGGCTAAGGTGGAGAAAACTCACCAAATGCGGAGGAAGCTCTCTCGATCTCCAAATGGGAGTTAGAGTCCTTCCAAACCAACCTAAACAAAGGTTCTAAACCCATCAAAGGGGTTCCAAAGCCCTCAAATCGAAAACTCCCAAAATAAACCCTAAAATCCAACTCTAGGGTTTCATTTAGTTTAAAGCTCCAAAACTAGGATCTAGAGGGAGGAAACTAGCCACTTACCTCTAGGATGCTCCAAACCGAGCTCAAAATCCTCAAAGGTTGAAGATTGATCCACCACAAAGCTCCAAGGCCAAGCTCCAAGTCTCCAATGGTGGGCAAAAAGGGGAAGAGGAAATGCTCAAGGTCACCAAGTTGCTCTCCTTCCTCCTCTCCTTATTCTTCCCTTCCTACTTCTTCTCCTTCCTCTTCTTTTTCTAGAGAGTGTGAAAGAGTGAGAAGTGAGGGAAAGAGATAGAGGAAATGGCCTATAAGCCATCTAAGGTAACAAAATCCACATAGGTCCCTCAACTGTGCAATCTGTGCACTGCCTGGGTCTGGGCAATTTTCGCCCAGAGAGACCAGTCTCTCCCAGCTGGGACCGGTCCCTCAGGACCATCCCGCAAAACTGGCTCTCGAGGACCGGTCTCTCTCCGCATGGGACCAATCTCTCCCCGCGAAGACGTGCTCGGGGACCGGTCTCATCAGCCAGGGACCGGTTGCCTCAAGCCTGCCGCAACACTGTTCCGAGGGGGACCGGTCTCTCCCACCAGGGACCGGTCCCCGAGAGTAGAAACTCTCAGGACTCAGCCAAAAATCAAGATTTCAAACTTTTTAGGTCAGAATACAGTCTACGACCTTCCACCAAGTGTGGAAAAGTTCGGAACACCAACCAAACACTCGAACCTCGCTAATTGCACGGGTCCAGTGTGTTACATTCACCCCTCCTAAAAAGGAGTTTCGTCCGCGAAACTTGAAAGCAACAACATACCTCAATCCATCTGAAAAAGATCGGGATAGCGCTCCTGCAAAGCGCTCTCCAGCTCCCACGTGGCCTCTCGCTCCCCGTAGTTGCTCGAATGAACCTTCACATACGGAATATCCCGATTCCGCAGCTTCCACACCTCGCGAGCCAAGATCCTCACGGGTTGCTCCTCGAAACTCAAATCCTCCGGCAACTCTATAGGCGTAGCATCCAGCACATGAGTCGGGTCGAATATGTACTTCCGAAGGACCGATACATGAAAGACGTTGTGTACGTCCGATAGGTTCGGTGGTAGAGCAAGTCGATACGCTACCAGACTTACACGCTCCAAAATCTCATAAGGTCCAATAAACCGGGGGCTTAGTTTACCCCAGATTCCAAATCTCTTGATCCCTCTTGTCGGCGAGACCTTTAAGAAAACATGAGCTCGAACTTGGAACTCCAAGTCTCGCCGTCGTCGATCGGCGTAGCTCCTCTGTCTACTCTGTGCCGTCAAAAGTCGCTCCCGAGCAATACGAACCTTGTCCTCAGCTTCCTGGAGCACATCAGGGCCTAAAGCCAGCCTCTCGCCAATTTCACTCCAATGAAGTGGCGATCTACACTTCCGTCCATAAAGTGCTTCGAAGAGCGCCATCTTGATGCTTACTTGATAACTGTTGTTATAAGTAAACTCCGCCATAGGTAGATGCTGCGCCCATCCTCCCCGAAAGTCTATCACACATGCTCGAAGCATATCCTCTAAAATCTGAATAGTGCGCTCCAACTGCCCATCACTCTGAGGGTGGAAAGCAGTACTAAATCCAATCGAGTGCCTAAGGCGTCATGCAGACTCCTCCAAAAGTGAAACACAAACCGGGTGTCTCTATCAGATACAATCGAGGTAGGCATTCCGTGAAGTCGCACAATTTCATCCAGGTACACTTGTGCGAGCTTCTCTCCAGTCCAAGTCGTATGAATAGGTAGGAAGTGCGCCGACTTCGACAACCTATCCACGATCACCAAAACAGCATGCCCGGCCTGAGAGCGAGGCAATCCTGTCACGAAGTCCATGGTGATCATCTCCCACTTCCACACTGGAATCGGTAGGCTTTGAAGCTTCCCCGCGAAAATTCGGTGCTCAGCCTTTACTTGTTGGCAAGTCAAACATCTAGCAACGAATTCACCAACATCCTTTTTCATCCCGGCCACCAATAAAGTAATTTTAAGTCCTTATACATCTTGGTGCCACCCGGATGAATATCATAGGGCGCCCGGTGCGCTTCTTGAAGGATATCTTCTTTAATCCCAGAATCCGCTGGCACACATAGCCGTCCACGAAATCGCATCGATCCTTGGTCATCCACAAGGAAATCGCCGGTGCAACCGTCAACCATTTTACCTTTAATCTTTTGCAACTCCGCATCGGAAGCTTACTTTTCTTTAATTCTATCCAAAAGTGTAGGTTGCACTACCAAAGTCATCAACCACAAAGGTGTGTCCGGAGTCACTACCTCCAATTCTAACCGCTTCATCTGCTCGATCAACTGCGGTTGAGTAACCATATTCATCGCTAAGTTTTCCGTCGTTTTCCTACTTAGCGCATCCGCCACCACGTTAGCCTTGCCCGGGTGGTAGAGAATCATCAGATCATAATCTTTAAGCAGCTCCAACCATCTGCGCTGTCTCAAGTTCAACTCCTTTTGAGTGAACAGATACTTCAAGCTCTTGTGATCCGTGTACACTTCACACCGCTCGCCAAAGGTGATTACTCGATTCCTCAATCGGCATTGCACCACAATGCCTCCACTTCAATCTCACTTTCACCGCTTGGAAAGTACTCTCAATTCTCCTACTATAAGTATGGTCGTGGACCAACACTCAGTAATATCCTCAATCCACTAAGGCCCTTCCCTTAGTCTCAACTCGATGCCTCAAATAAACTCTTCGTAAGCCTAAGCCAAGGGCTTATCTTGGATAGAATGTCTCACACATTAACCGTTCAGTTGCTCTTGAAGAATTATTCAAAATTCTCATCCTCAACGCTTTCCTTAGCACAGGATGCTCCAGGTGTCCACAGTCACCGAGCTTAACTCAAGTGATAGAGAGGGTTCATCCACAATTCAGTAATAGCTCTCTATCAACGTCACCATAACGTGACCAGTAGCCAAAACGCCCATCCAAACAACTCTTTCACGCAGTTCCCATTCTCAATATCTTAATTCTCGGTGCATAAATCAGACAAGGGAAAATGGCAACTTGGTATCTTTCCCTCTCAAGTTTTCCCAACTACTCGATCCAACAGTGAGAGTTTCTCGCCTTGATCACATCAATCTGCCTCTGCAGTAGATCCTCGCAAATCCTCATCGGAATACTCATGGCTATCCGCAACCAGTTCCACAAATCCATCTAGAGGGCTTGGAATTCTCATACCGCAAGTCCCTAACACTGGTAGCGTACCACAGGCTTAGGCAACATCACAATAATTCTTGCGATGTCCCAACCTAGCATCAAAATCCATTTGAGGTACAGCCTCAACTCCAACATGAAACGGCACTACTCAGATTGCATCACAATCTTATCGAGTACCCCCACAACTCAAGGCTAATCGAACAGATCAATCAGCCTCTACAACGATCCAAACGCCTAATCGTGGTTCAATTTAGATCACGATAATCGACATACAGTCGAAGCAACCCATCCGGTCTCACAACAAGTGAGGGCGCTTCTCCACGAAGTGGATCACTAGGCACAAGAACCTCCCAGCCAACTGAGCTCACACTTCGTGTCTCAATCGGGAAAACAACAACAGCTCGAGAGATATCCTCTATTACGAGAATTCTCGATCAACAGATGCTAACGACCAACTAGGCCCCAAATCTTCCCTAATTACCCGATTTTGGGTAAGGAGACAGTCGTTGCAACGAGCGGAACTAGATCCTCAAATCGTACTATTTCGTGCTCAGAACCTCAAGGCGAGTCAAGTCAGCTCGCAAGACCAAGGGTACCAGGTACCCACAATAATTCCACACCAAGTAGGGCCAATCCATTTGTTGGCGCGCAAAACCCCCTCACAGGGTAGGGTGTTCTAAACGACACACCCGATCATCCTACGCGCATCAAAAAAGATCAACGCTAGCAAATCCTCGGGTTGGGTCACTACACACTCGGTGTATTCTCGATTCCACGATCCATCACGTGGCATTTCATGCTCCCGGGTCTAAACTCGGACTACCGTCCCGACCAAAACTCTGCCCTACCCGTAGGTACCGAGTCGCTGTCACTCACAGCCGTCTACGCCTGCCCAAAGGGCTCAGGCTCCACGGTCCACAACGATCCAGGCACGGCCGTCCCTAAGCACTATCCGGCAAACAGCCGTCCCAGGGATGCAACTAAGGCGATCATCGAGAGACCCATAAATCACAGCAAAACATGCTACCCACAACCCACAAATCAACCGCCTAGCTGGAGGGGAGTCAATCGTCGTCGCAAACAGTGAACTAACGGGGTGCCATGCAATTCGGCAAATAGCCGATCAAAGAATGGATGCAACTGACGCAATCATCTCAATCATGAAGAAATTCAAAAAGCACTACAAAACTTGCTACCTGCAGTAACCCTATCAGTCGCCACATCCCGCTCCAGCAAATCCGCAGGCATACATCCACTGGGTACCTCTCGGATCGAGGTGGGCACCGATGCCCCAATGGTCCCGCCATTCATCGGGCATTCAAGCTGAAAATGGCCCGCCTGGCCACACGAGTAGCGCCTGCCCCGATTTTGCGAGCACTGCCGTGGGTAATGACGTCCACCGCAGACCACACAGCTCGGGGCCTGGTAATGATCCGGTCCTCTGTGCTGTATAGACGAGCCACATCCTCGCGACTCGCTTCGACTCTTGGAATGTCTTGGCGGCCTTCTCCCGGCGAAAGAACCGCGTCCTCGAAATCGGTTCTTCTTTACCTTCCTTGACGATTCGCCGACATGCAACATATCGCTCTTGGACGTCTCCTTTGCCACTCCGGTAACCTTCATGCCTCTCCCTGTGGGTAAGGCTTGATCCAAACCCTCCTGGGGCCCCCTAAGGTCAGCTGTCTGCTGGACCAACAGGCCCTCCAATCGCCTGAATCCCTCGTCCTGTCGGCGCAAGGTTTCGGCCAGAAGTAGCACTACACTCGTTTGTCGCTCCACCATGCCAACTAAAGTGGCCAATTGTTCCCTCAACTCTCGAATCTCGCCGAATCGGGGGGATGCAGGCCTTCTCGGCTCGGTCGCCTCGGCTGCCATCGTGGGTGTCGCCGACGTCACAAGCTGTAGCAAACATAACAAGCATGGGTTAAGACAACCCATGCTAACGCAGCCCCACTCAAGAAGATAATACCCAAATCGTGCGAAAGTAAAGAAGTGTGCATCACTACTAACTCCCGATGTTACGTTGTCGGCCGCCAACGCAACCCTCCGCGAAGTTAGGAGCTATGCACTTCAATTTAACTCCACTTTCTAGAGTTATTCAAGGAGACCCAAGCATGATACTTTCGCTTACAAGTCCAATAGACCTCGTCTCTCACGAGCCTATTTCCTATAGTCCAACCAGCCTAAGGTTCGCTAGGTCCCGTAAGACTCAACCCTAGGCTCTGATACCAAACTAATCTGTCATGCCCCGGGGCCCAGCGGAAGCCCGCTTGGCGCGTGCACAGACCCACCCATATGTCTAAAACATACAGGACGTCTAAAACAAAATGATGGATAAAGCAGAAGAACAACAAAGTCTATAGATCTCAGAGCAAAATACAACTAAGTTCTACAATAAAGGGATAAACATAAAACTGTAAATCCACTAAGCAAAAGCATAAGGTAAAACAATAAGAATCCCATAACAAGTGCTAAACTGAATACATGAGTGGTCTCTCTATACATGGTACCAAAACACTCTCTCACCAAAAACATAAAGAGAGTAGACTACCTAGAAGCAAAAGCAAGCTCCGCTATCTAGCTATGCGACTCCCTTACCGCGATCCCGTGCCTCCGCCGGTGCCGAAGGCTCTGAAAAGAAATCATAAAACAGGGGGCGTGAGAACTATTAAATAATAGTTCCCAGTGGGCAATTACTGGCTTCAGTGAATGCACCACTAGGCCCAAGAACAAGTATGTAACCAAGAATTCTACCCAACTATGGTGTCTCTACTTAGCATGATCTACATAAGTAATAAAGCAACTATAACAGGTATGTACATGAGTGTAGCTAACATGTAGAAGCATGAATGTACAACCAACCCAATGTCCACAATGCAAATTGTAAGGATGTCATTGTTTACTATTCTAGTCAATGTCCACTTGTCACATTAACTGTTTAAAGTTTAAATCTTGTAAGACCCACCCGAAGGCTGTCTGGCATGAAGACCAACCCGAAGGCTGTCTAGCCTGCGAGACCCACCCGTAGGCTGTCTAGCCGGTACCGTGCCTAATGGCCCCGTGGTAGTCAACATCCCCACTCTAGGAATGAGCCTTTCCCACGGCAATCCATTTCGCCGCCCAATCCCGCATGGCGAATAAGTATCGCGACGGCCATCTCCGGAGTGCCGGCTTGTAGGGAGCGAGCCTCACAAGCATGTGCAAATGAGCACAATGGCAAGCATGCATATAAGTCTGTCTCAAGTCTCACGTCCTCATGTCTAAAATATGGAATATATATATAGCAACTGTGTCAATGGCCTATCACTATATCATCATGTCTAAAACATGAAATATAGTCGATGTCCGATGGCCTATCACTATGTCTCTATATTGAAATTTCATAGTTTACTAGTTTCAAGTGCCCCTTTATGGCGCTTTTGTTCAACGAGTCCAAGTATGATAATTATGTGCATGAATACATAATTCTAATAATCTCCCTTGCATGAGACATATAACCAACTCGCAAAAATAAACACTTCCATATGCATGCAGCTTACCCATAGAGCCCTATCATATAGAGCGAAATTTTTATTATACATAATGCATACATTTTAAGTGCTCTAAAATTCACATAAATCCTATTTAGCATGAATTTGCATTCGAAAAGACTTTATGACAAGTATAGAAAGCATAGGGGCCATTTTGCCCCATTTTCATGAAGCGAAACCCACCGAAGTCGTCGCAACTCTTCGTAACCTCCGACAAAGTTGCCCATTACTCTCCTAGCACCGTAAAAATGTAGGAACAAGGGTTAAACGAACCTTACGATCATCTCTAAGCTCAAACAACAAACAACAAAGGCTAAGGTGGAGAAAACTCACCAAATGCGGAGGAAGCTCTCTCGATCTCCAAATGAGAGTTAGAGTCCTTCCGTACCAATCTAAACAAAGGTTCTAAACCCATCAAATGGGTTCCAAAGCCCTCAAATCGAAAATCCCCAAAATAAACCCTAAAATCCAACTCTAGGATTTCATTTAGTTTAAAGCTCCAAAATTAGGATCTAGAGGGAGGGAACTAGCCACTTACCTCTATGATGCTCCAAACTGAGCTCAAAATCCTCAAAGTTTGAAGATTGATCCACCACAAAGCTCCAAGGCCAAGCTCCAAGTCTCCAATGGAGAGAAAAAAGGGGAAGAGAAGATGCTCAAGGTCACTAAGTTGCTCTCCTTCCTCCTCTCCTTCTTCTTCCCTTCCTTCTTCTTCTCCTTCCTCTTCTCTTTCTAGAGAGTATGAGAGAGTGAGAAGTGAGGGAAAGAGATAGAGGAAATGGCCTATAAGCCATCTAAGGTAACAAAATCCACATAGGTCCCTCAACTGTGCAATCTGTGCACTGTCCGGGTCTGGGCAATTTTCGCCCAGAGGGACCAGTCTCTCCCAGCTGGGACCGGTCCCTCAGGACCATCCCGCAAAACTGGCTCTCGAGGACCGGTCTCTCTCCGCATGGGACCGGTCTCTTCCCGCGAAGACGTGCTCGGGGGCCGATCTCATCAGCCAGGGACTGGTTGCCTCAAGCCTGTCGCATCACTATTCCGGGGGGAACCCGTCTCTCCCACGAGGGACCAGTCCCCGAGAGTAGAAACTCTCAGGACTCAGCCAAAAATCCGAATTTCGAACTTTTTATGTCGGAATACAGTCTACGACCTTCCACCAAGTGTGGAAAAGTTCGGAACACCAACCAAACACTCGAACCTCGCTAATTGCATGGGTCTAGTGTGTTACAGTGCCGCGCCCCACGAATCCCCGCTAAGCACACTTGCCTTCACGAGCCTTGTCCTTTACAGAGGACCATCTGTCTCTAGACTATCCCTCATCCGCTCGTACGCTCCACTACAGAGATCCAAGCCGGCATAAGGTAGCGCAAGCGATCCTAGGAGAAAGCCTCCCGGTATACCCCGCTCCGTAATGTTGTCGACCTCTCGCGTCTCGACATTACCCTAGGCCCATGTCCCTCCAACCGTCCAATACCCGGTCACACAGAACGCTAGGCTTGGCCGCTCCGCTAGCCAAGGGATGACCCATGTCCTATGGGCCGACGGGGGAGTCGCGGCCCCTTACGAAGTGTCCACCCCTTCTCTATATACCCAACGAGGCATCCACCCCTTTGGTACCTCGGGGGAACAAACGTGCTCACCGACGGGTACGTTTTGAGCCCCCGCATGCGGCACCTATTTCCATGTCATGGCACGGGCCATTGCTAGGGAATTGCCTCTGTTGACTTGACAGCGACTCCATTCTGACGGAACGTCTTAACTCCGCAACTCCATAACTTCATCAACGCAAGTGCCTACCAAATGTGGCCTCCAAAGGTGTCACGGTCGAGTCCCAGCGATCGACCCGTGATAGTTAGGCAGTTTTCTTCCTAAACCGTAAGAAGTGTAGGATAGTTTATTCCAACAATCTCCTCCATGCAAGCTTGGCAGTTTGTTCCAGCACTCTCCACCGCGTTTGGCATTTGCAGAGAAGTGGAAGAAGCGTAGGGGAGGGAGATGCATGACTTTAGGGTTGGAAAGTGGAGGAAGGAAGAGGGGGACAAGTCATTCATCTGCAAAGAAGTGCCACAGGGCCAAGAAAGTAGTACAACTTTGGCGGCAAAGGTGCAATCATGTCTGAAAAAGAGCAAATTGTTATTTGTATTTTGTGCAAACGCGAATGTAGCAGTGCAAAACAGGCTGTAAATGGTATAACATTGACCTAATTAGTACAATGGTTGAACGCAAATGTTGCAACAAGCCTATAACCAGTACAAAAAAAACTCTGTAAGTGGTTTAATATTAACTTAATTAGTGCAATGTTTTAAAGCAAATGATATAACGAGTCTATAAGCAGTGCAAAGTCTGTAAATAGTGTAACACAACAAAAACACTGCAGCATTCTTTGCTAAATAGTGTAATTAGTTCCTAACCAGTGCAACTCTGCAACTTCGCCTTTACCTCCTTTTAAAATTTATTTTTTAGAAGAGATACCACATGGCCAAGCAAGTAGTGCAACTTTGGCGACAACGGTGCAATCATGTCTAAAAATGGCAAATTATTATCTGTATTTTGTGCAAACGTGAATATAGTATTGCAAAAAACAGACTCTAAATGGTGTAACATTGACCAAATTAGTGCAATGGTTTTTTGCAAGTAGTGCAACAAGTCTATAATAAGTGCAAAAAAAACTCTTCCCTTAGTGTTTTTCAGCTTGGCATATGTTCTCTTCAGCTTCACTAAGTGTTGATTGGTAGAACCAGTATAAATTTTTCTCTGTATTTGGTGCTAACATAGAGGTAATTGTGTAAACAAGTGTAACGCACTAGACCTTGCAAATTGCTGGGTTCGAGTGATTGAGTGTGTTCTGAACTTTTCCAGACTTTCTGGTAGGTCGTTGACTGTGTTCCGACCTATGGTTCGAGTCCCGAGAATTGTGGTTTAAAACCTTGCGTCAAAATCCAAAAAGTTGGATTTTTGGCTAGCTCTCGGGTAGCCTTCAGAGGGCAATGTACCGGTACGGGCTTGATGGCCGTACCGGTACGCGGTGATGGTTGTACCGGTACGCGGGCCCGTGTACCGGTACACAGGCTTTTTCCCAGCAAACCCGAGGCTCGGGTTGGCTTTTCGTGGGTGGTGTACCGGTACACAAACCCGTGTACCGGTACACAGTGCAGTCTGGGCAGTGTTCGGGCAGGGGGGTGTTTGCAATTATTACAACACCTATATTACTACCTCCAGCCCCCTTGTGAGCTCTTTTGAGCCCTAGACCAGTGGAGAACAGGTGAGAACTCCTCCCCTTTGGATTCTTCTCCATTTTTGATGGTTTTCTTTGTGGGTTTTGATCTCTTTTTCCTTCTCCTTCTTGCTTTTGTGGGTTTTCCACCATTGGAGAAGCTTGGGACCTTGATTGGAGCTTGTTTGAGGATCAACCTCCAACCCTAGAGGACTTTGGAGCTTGGTTTGAAACTTCTAAGAGGTTAGTAACTAGATCCTTTCCTTTAGATCTAGTTTGTGGTGATTCTTTTGATGGAAACCCTAGATTTTGAAAATTAGGGTTAGATTTGGGGATTTTCGTTTTGAGGGCTTTGGAACCCAATTGATGGGTTTAGAAACCTTGTTTATGGTAGATGGAAGGACCGTAACTCCCATTTAAGATCGAATAAGCTTCGGCTTCGCACATCGTTGAGTTTTCCTTAAACCCTAGCTTGAGAAACTTAATGATTGAGCTAAACTGGTCTTCGTTTTCGTTCGGTGACCCTACTTTTGCTGTTTCTAGGGTACTAGGAAGCTTTGGATACCTTCGTTCGGCTAAACAAGAAAAAAGCGATTTTGGTGGTTGACTTCGTGGAAATGGCAAAATGGCCCCTATGCTCTAATACTCTATTGTAAAGTATTTTTTGAATGCATTTTATACTAATAGAATTTATAGTGAATTTTAGAACACTTAAAATGCATGTGCTATGTATCATGAAAATTGTACTCTATATAGAGAGCTAAATGTCAGGGCAGCATGCATGCGGTAAAGTGTTTGTTTGTGCAAGTTGAGAACATAATCTCTTAGAAATATGAGACTTGGAACATGTACCTTGGAATCATAGTTTGCCATGCTGTGACATAGAGAACAAAGTGTGCAAAAAAGGGCACTTGGAATTAGTAAACTATGAAGCAACTTAAAGAGATATAATGTTAGGCCATTGTACATCTGCTATATACTCCAATGTAGAGACATGATGACATAGAGATAGACTTTGGACATTCGATTACATTCCATGTTATTAGACATGAGGACTTGGTACTTGTGATAGGACATATGACTACTTGCCAATTGTGCTCATTCGCACTAATGCTTGTGAGGGTCGCTCCCTACAAGCCGGCACTCCGGAGATGGCCATCGCGATTTATATTCGCCGTGCGGGATTGGGCGCCGAAGTGGATTGCTGTGGGACAGGCTCATTCATAGGGTGGGGATGATGACTACCACGGGGCCACTAGGCTCGGCATCGGCCAGACAGCCTACGGGTGGGTCTCAGGGCCATAGACAGTCTTCGGATGGGTCTCTTCAGATTTGACTTTGAGTATTCACTATGACATGTGGACAGATGATGACTTAGTATATTGACTGGACATCAACTAGAATAGTAAACAATGACATCTTTACTAATTGCATTGAGGACATCGTATTGGTTGCATACCTATGGGTATTCATGTATACACATCCATGTACATTTATGTTATAGTTGCTTATTCTTATGCCTATCATGCTAAGTAGAGACATCTGGTTATAGTAAGGTACACTTTTACTTACCTTACGCCTTATTGCTTTTATAGCTACTGACCACTTTCTTTGTAGCTTTGGGCCTTGTGGTGCATTCACTGAAGTCAGTAATTGCTCACTGGGAACTATTTTTAATAGTTCTTACGCCCTCTTTTTCGTGGTTTCTTTCAGAACCTTCTGCATCGGCGGAGGCACGGGATCGTGGCAAAGGGATCGCATAGCTAGCTAGCGAGGAGCGGTTCTTTGCCTAGGTGGTTTACTCTTTCTTTTTGTAGTTGAGAGAGAGAGCGAAAGATTTTGTAGCCACGTATAGAGACCACCTATGTACCTACTTTTAGCACTTGTATTTGGGATTTTCTTTGTATTACTTTATGCTTTTATTAGTGGATTCCAGCTTTATGCTCCTTTCTCTATTGTAGAACTTAGTATTATATCATACTCTGATACCCCTAGTTGTCTTTTATTACCGCTTTATTTATTGTTGTTTTTAGACGCCTTATATGTTTTAGACGTATGGCGGGTCTGGGCACGTCCCGGGCGGGCTTCCGCTACGTCTCGGGACGTGACAGATTAAATTGGTATCAGAGCCTAGGGTTGAGTCTTAGTGGACCTAGCAAACCTTAGGCCGGTTGGACTATAGGAAATAGGCTCGTGAGAGACGAGGTCTATTCGACTTGTGAGCGAAAGTATCATGATTGGGTATTATGATAACTCTAAAAAGTTAGAGTTGATTGGAGTGTTTGGCTTCTAACTTCGCGGAGGGTTACGTTGGCGGCCGACAACGTAACATCGAGAGTTAGTTGTGGATAACACTTCCTTACTTTCGCATGATTTGGGTATTGTCTATTTTGAGCGGGGATGCGATAGCGTGGGTTTTACTAACTTACGCTTTTGTGATGTTGTAGCGACGATGCCGATTACTCGCTCCCAATCTGCCGGGGCGGACGATGCGGCGAACTTTGAGGAGGTCGAGACCTCCGCTACCTCCGGATCCAGCGAGGTCCGTGAGTTGAGGGGCCAGCTTGCGGCCCTCACTGATTTAGTCACTCAGCAGGCGGAGGCGGCCCGACAGCAGACTGAGGTGGCGCACCGACAGGAGGCGCGGATGAAGCGCCTGGAGGACTTACTCTTGTAGCAGGCAGCAGCTTCTAGGGAGACGCAGGCCCCTACACCGCCAGCGTTAGTTGTGGACGTCGCACCGAGAGCGCTGTCCCCCGCGCCTAGTTCTTCGCGTGCGGCGTCTGTGGCCGCACCCCAGGAGGAGGTTTTGGTGGCACCACCTGTGCAGAGGCCCCCGGTTGGAGCAGCATTCCCTACTTTGGTTGAGGGGGCGGAGCGAGACAGACTGATGGAGCGCCTCAATGAGTTCAGGAGGTGCAGTCCCCGAGTCTTCGATGGCGAGAAGGTCGACCACTGGATCGTGGAGAAGTGGTTGATGCATATGGAGAAGCTCTTCCGCGACACCTTCGTGGAGGAGAGGGATAGAGTTTGGCTCGCCACTCACCATTTGGACTGCGAGGCCTACCGCTGGTGGTTGGATCTCCAGGAGAACCCCCACACAGACTTGGCAGCTATCACTGGGACGAGGTTCAAGGAGCTTCTTTTGGCGCACTACTTCCCGACCAGCGTCAAGAGGAAGATGGAGCAGGATCTGCGCAGCTTGCGCCAGGGTGACAGGACTGTAGCCGAGTACGAGAGAGAGTTTTCTCGGCTTCTGCATTGCGTGCCCTTCGTCGTGCGGGACGACGAGGACAAGGCCCGCATCTTCGAGCGAGGGTTGCGACCGTCGATCTTCCGGTTTGTGCAATCCTCTAACCTCCAAACCTACCGGGAGGTGGTGGATCGCGCGCTCATCGTGGAGAGCGGCGCGGCAGAGGTCCAGGAGCAGCGAGAGGCTAGGGACAAGGGTAAGGCCAAGAGGCCTGCGGCTGAGGGTGCGAGCCAGACGCACTCTAGGAGGCCGCCGAAGCATCCGAGGAGCCAGCAGCGTGGACGCGGCTCAGCAGCGCATCGAGGAGGATCCGATCGGCGCCGGCCTTCCCCGTGTGTGATCTGCGGTGGTCCCCATTACCCACCGCAGTGTCCACAGCGGGCGGGCAGGTGTTTCCAGTGTGGCCAGGAGGGCCACGTGCGTACCGAGTGCCCGAGAGGTTCTTCACCGGCACCGTCGACTGCATCGGCACCGGCTCTACCAGCCGTCAGCCACGGGACTCCGTCGACACAGTACCAGCCTGGGCGGCCACCCGTCCAGCGCCAGAGCGAGGGATCTCGACAGGCCCCGAGTGGGCGCATGTACGCCGCTCAGACCGAGGAGGCGGCAGCAGCCGAGGATGTGGTTGCAGGTATCATTTTACTTGATGGCATTAGAGTTCGTGCTTTATTTGATACCGGTGCATCGCATTCATTTATAGATCGGCTGTTTGCCGAGTTGCATGGCATCCCTTTGGTTTCTTTGTTGCATACGGGACATGTTGTAGTACCCGACCACATCTTGGACATTAGAGAGTTTAGCCCCAGTTGCCCTATTCGGGTAGGAGATTGGATCATGCCTATAGATTTGCTAGCTTTGCGCAAGCTGGGGGATTTTGATGTGGTCTTGGGCATGGATTGGTTGACCAAGTATTATGCCACGATTGATTGCAAGAATCGCACGGTTACTTTTAGAGAACCTGGGCAGACTGAGGTGGTATTTAGTGGATGCCGGAGTTCGCTGTTTGCGATGACGATCAGCTCGTCTCGAGCTAGGCAGCTGATCAGCAGAGGTTGTGTAGCCTATTTGGCTAGTGTTGTGCTGAGGGGCGAAGATGACACCCCTAGGATTGAGGATATCCCGGTGGTGCGGGAGTTTCAGGATGTGTTTCCAGCTGAGCTACCGGGTATGCCTCCTGATAGGGAGATTGAGTTTGTGGTAGATCTCGTCCCTGGGACTACCCCAATCTCAAAGGCACCCTATAGGATGGCACCGGCAGAGCTGAGGGAGCTGAGGGCACAGCTACAGGATTTGTTGGACAAAGGCTTCATTCGACCGAGCGTTTCACCTTGGGGAGCACCCGTTTTGTTCGTCAAGAAAAATGATGGATCACTTCGCCTTTGCGTGGATTATCGTGAACTCAATAAGGTCACGATTAAGAATAAGTATCCGTTACCGAAGATCGACGACTTGTTTGATCAACTTCAGGGATCGTGTGTGTATTCCAAGATAGACTTGCAGTCGGGATACCACCAATTGAAGATCAAGCCCGAGGATGTATCGAAGACGGCTTTTAGAACACGGTATGGACACTACGAGTTTACAGTCATGCCGTTCGGGCTTACTAATGCCCCGGCAGCTTTTATGGATCTAATGAACCGTGTTTTCAAGCCTTATCTAGACAGGTTCGTCGTAGTGTTCATCGACGACATTTTGGTCTACTCCCGAAGCGATGTGGATCACGAGGAACACTTGAGGATTGTACTCCAAGTACTTCGGGAAAAGGAGCTTTATACCAAGTTGAAGAAATGTGAATTTTGGCTTCGAGAGGTAGTCTTCCTTGGACACTTGATTTTTGGATCGGGTATAGCCGTGGACCCTAAGAAAATTGAAGCAATCAAGGATTGGCCGAGACCGACGAGCGTCACGGAGATACGGAGTTTCCTTGGATTGGCCGGATACTACCGGAGATTTGTCGAGGGATTTGCTAAACTGTCTACTCCCCTCACGAGCCTCACGCATAAAGGAGTCAAGTTCATTTGGAATGATACGTGCGAGAGAAGCTTCCAAAAGTTGAAGCAACGATTGACTACCGCTCCGATCCTGACCCTACCAGTAGCTGGAGCAGGGTATGTGGTTTATAGTGATGCTTCACTTAATGGATTGGGCTGTGTATTGATGCAGGATGGTAAGGTGATCGCGTATGCTTCTCGCCAACTAAAGGAATATGAAAAGAACTACCCGACGCATGACTTGGAGTTTGCAGCCGTAGTCTTTGCTTTGAAGCTATGGTGCCACTATCTCTATGGCGAGCGATGTGAAGTATATACGGATCACAAGAGCTTAAAATATTTATTCACTCAGAAGGAGTTGAACTTGAGGCAGCGCCGATGGTTGGAGCTACTCAAGGACTATGATCTGACGATCCTTTACCACCCGGGCAAGGCTAACGTGGTGGCGGATGCGCTAAGTAGGAAATCAATGGAAAACTTAGCGATGCATGTTGTGACTCAACCGCAGTTGATCGAGCAGATGAAGCAGTTGGAATTGGAGATAGTGACTCCTGACACACCCTTGAGATTGATGACATTGGTAGTGCAACCTACCTTGTTGGAGGGAATCAAAGAGAAACAAGTTTCCGATTTGGAATTGCAAAAGATTTGAGGTAAAGTGGTTGATGGTTGCACCGGCGACTTCCTTTTGGATGATCAGGGATTAATGCGTTTTCGTGGGCGGATTTGTGTACCCGCGGATTCGGGGATTAAAGAGGATGTTCTTCAAGAAGCGCACCGAGCGCCGTATGTTATACATCCGGGAGGCACCAAGATGTGCAAGGATTTAAGATTACTCTATTGGTGGCCCAGGATAAAAAAGGACGCTGGCGAGTTTGTAGCTCGTTGTTTAACTTGCCAACAAGTAAAGGCTGAGCATCGAGTTCCCGCGCGAAAACTTCAGAGTTCCCTATTCCCGTCTGGAAATGGGAGAAGATCATCATGGACTTTGTGACAGGGTTGCCTCGCTCTCAAGCAGGGCATGATGCTATTTGGGTGATCGTGGATAGGTTGACGAAGTCGGCGCACTTCGTGTCTATTCATACTACTTGGACCGGGCAGAAGCTCGCACAAGTGTACCTTGATGAGATTGTGCGGCTTCATGGAGTGCCTACATCGATTGTATCAGATCAAGACACCCGGTTTGTGTCTCACTTTTGGAGGAGTCTGCAGGACGCCCTTGGCACTCGATTGGACTTCAGCACTGCTTTCCACCCGCAGAGCGATGGGCAGTCGGAGCGCACTATACAAACCTTAGAGGATATGCTCCGGGCATGCGTGATAGACTTCTAGGGAGGATGGTCACAGCATCTACCTATGGCGGAGGTTGCTTATAACAACAATTATCAAGCAAGCATCAAGATGGCACCGTTTGAGGCCCTCTATGGACGGAAGTGTAGATCGCCACTTCATTGGAGTGAAGTTGGCGAGAGATTGGCTTTAGGCCCCGATGTGCTCCGAGAAGCTGAGGACAAAGTTCGCATTGCTCGGGAGCGACTTTTGGTAGCGCAGAGCAGGCAGAGGAGCTATGCTGATCGACGGCGGCGAGACTTGGAGTTCCAAGTTGGAGACCATGTTTTTTCTTAAGGGTCTCGCCGACTAGAGGAATAAAGAAATTTGGGATTCGGGGGAAGTTAAGTCCCCGTTTCATTAAACCGTATGAGGTTTTGGAGCGTATAGACCCGGTAGCGTATAGACTTGCTCTACCGCCGAACCTATCGGACGTGCACAACGTCTTTCACGTATCGGTCCTTCGGAGGTACATTCATGATCCAGCTCATGTTTTGGAAGCTGTACCAGTGGAGCTGCGCAAGGATTTGAGCTTCGAGGAGCAACCAGTGAAGATTTTGGCTCGCGAGGTGAAGAAGCTGCGGAATCGGGATATTTCGTATGTGAAGGTCCTTTGGAGCAACCACGGGGAGCGGGAGGCCACGAGGGAGCTAGAGAGCGCGCTGCTGGAGCGTTATCCCCATCTTTTTCAGATGGAGGCTTGAGGTACTTTGCCTTTTTTGAGTTTTGCGGACGAAACTCCTTTTTAGGAGGGGTGAATGTAACGCACTGGACCTTACAAATTGCTGGGTTCGAGTAATTGAGTGTGTTCTAAACTTTTCCAGACTTTCTGGTAGGTCGTTGACTGTGTTCCGACCTATGGTTCGAGTCTCGAGAATTGTGGTTTAAAATCTTGCGTCAAAATCAAAAAAGTTGGATTTTTGGCTAGCTCTCGGGTAGCCTTCAGAGGGCAGTGTACCGGTACGGGCTTGATGGCTGTACCGGTACGCGGTGATGGTTGTACCGGTACGCGGGTGTTGAAGCATAAAAAAAAAAGAGAGAGGAATGAAAGAGGAAGAAGAAAGAAAAAAAAATAATAATAATAATAATAATAAAAAGATGGTGTATGAGATGATCTATGCACCAGGTGTACGGATAAAATTTAAGTTCAAATTTTGAACGTGGTCCCATGCACCAGATGCATAGGTTACAAAAAGTGGGACGCTCTCGTAGGTGCGAACGTGTATTACAAATAGCATATTAGTCCTTTCCCTTTCATGTATTTACAAGATGCTCCGCTTTAATTATATAATACTTTATTATTTTAACTAAAATATAATATGAGCAAAGAGAAAGGATTAATTCGTAATATTCTTACAATCCCATCGTAACCACCCATCATCCTACAATCCCACCTGTCATCCCACGATTGTCAAAAAAAAAAAAAAAAAAAAACTCCCACATCCTACGATACTATCGTAACAACCCATATCCCACAATCCCAGCGTAACTAACCACGTCCCACTATTTCCACCCCCATCATCCGCACGTTAAAAAAAAAAAATCCATAAATATCGTTGGACCTCAATTGGAAGGGAAGAGTTTTT